>NW_915013.1:0-1480 GCF_000209065.1 Trypanosoma cruzi
ATCTCCTCTTCTTTTTGGTCTTCATCCAAATGCCGAGATTAACTATCGAACCGTTCAGGCGGATGTCTTGTTCCGTACCATCAATGAATTGCAACCGAAGCAGCACGGCGGAGGTGATATGTTAAGTGCCCAGGAAGTTGTGCAGCAAAAGATTGAGGAGATTCGTGAACGTCTTCCTGAGCCCCATAATCTGCAGGATTTGGCTGAGCGACTTGAGGATGAGCGGACGCCGCAACAACACGTTTTTTATCAGGAGTGTGAGCGCATGAATCTTCTTATTAGCGTTATGAAATCCACGATTGAAGAGCTGGATCTTGGTCTCAAGGGCGCCCTTTCAATGACGACGCCCATGCAGACATTGTTTGATGAGATTTTCCTAGACAAACTTCCTGCTGTTTGGGAAAAGGTTTCGTTTCTCTCCCTCCGCGCACTTGGGTCATGGATGGAGAACTTCCTTCTCCGAAATGATCAACTGGTCAACTGGATCGGGGAGTTGCAGACACCCAAGGTGACGAACATCGCTCTCTTTTTCAATCCCATGTCTTTTCTCACGGCTATTATGCAAACGACTTCCATTATCAACAGCTTTGATCTTGACCAGATGGCATTGGTGATTGATGTTCTAAAGAAGTCTGCCGACCAGATTGAGACGAGTGCCCGAGATGGATGTCATGTGTCTGGTCTCTCTATGGAGGGAGCCCGCTGGGACACGAGCTCGTCATGTATTGAGGAAAGCAGGATGAAGGAGCTTTACCCCAAGATGCCCATCATGACAGTGCGCTCACTGCCACTGTCCAAGATTGACCGCCGTGATCAGTATGAGTGCCCTGTCTACAAAACTCAACAACGTGGCCCTGGTTACGTGGTTGGCTTCTGGCTTAAGACGAAGCAGCCCGCAAAGAAGTGGACAATTGCTGGTGTGGGGCTTATACTCGACGTGGTGGAATAGTAAGGAGACACGTTTCTTTTTTTTTATTATTATTTTTTGGTTTATTTTGAGTCAAATGGAGAAATAACCAAAAAGAAAATATGAATATAAGAGTACTGTATGAATGTAAATACGTTAGGAGGTTTTGCGATGTATGAAGTTACTCGCCTTTTTAATTATTATTTTTTAGATGTAATTAGCTAAGGCCTCATTTCTCGTCCAAATGCTTTTCTCGCACTTCAAGGGAAAATTTGTCTCATGTGAGTGACGTGTGTGTTGTGGATGGGCGTGACGGGACATGTGTATTTATTTTGGATCACTTTTTTTCTTTTCTCTTCTTTCTTTTTATATATTTTTTTCTGTGAAGGGCTTTTCTTCCTTTTCCTTTTTTTTACTTTTTATATATTTTTCATGTTGCGACGGCTTTTCAGGCCGAAGCACTCGGAATTGCCGCATTTTGTTCTGTGGGGCCGTACTGCAGTATCCACAAAACGAGGAGTCGTGCAGCAGGCTGGTGTCCCGGCGCCGTACAGTCCGATCGTCCCAGCTGCT
>NW_915014.1:0-1480 GCF_000209065.1 Trypanosoma cruzi
ACCGCTCTTCTTGGGAAATGTTCACTTTGGAAATAATGATTTCTATTATGCTCCACTTCGTGTATCAGGTGTGCCAGCTGCATCGTCGTAGTACGCATACTACGATATGCATACTGGTGGGGGTGAGGCGTCCACACCCAAAGCAATCTCTTCAGTACCATTTTCTCAGCAACCTTACTCACAATGGAAGTAAGGCTGATGGGTCGATATGACTCAAGCAGTTCCGGCGACTTACCGGGTTTTAAGAGTGGGACGATGGTAGCGCGTCTCCACTCAGCCGGGATCGTACCTGTCGTCCAGCTGTGGTTAATGCAACGAAGAAGGAATCGAAGACCCTTTGACGAAATATGTCGCAGTGCCTCACTGTAGACTTCATCCGGTCCGGGGGCCTTGCCATACGGCGTATTACGTAGCGCAGCAAGCAGTTCCGTTCGATTAAAAGGTGCATCAAGAGGGGAGTGAAGATGAGCAACTAAACCAGATGTGGTGGCAGCTTCGCTGTTATCCTGTGGCTCTGAATTAGATGAGAATGAAAAAACTGAATTAGATGTAGCGGCAGACTCGCTGTTGTTCTGCGGCTCAGAAATACAAGAGATAAGAGAGGTAGAAGAAACTAAGCTAGATGTAGCGGCAGACTCGTAGTTGTTCTGCGGCGCAGAGCTAGAAGAAGTAGAAGAAAATGAAGTAAATGAGGCAGCAGACTCGTTGTTGTTCTGCTGCCCAGAAATACAAGAGATAAGAGAGGTAGAAGAAACTAAGCTAGATGTAGCGGCAGACTCGCTGTTGTTCTGCGGCTCAGAGCTAGAAGAAGTAGAAGAAAATGAAGTAAATGAGGCAGCAGACTCGTTGTTGTTCTGCTGCCCAAAAAGAGAAGAAGAAACAATGCCCAAAGATGGGTTCTGTCTTTTGATGCCTTTGGAAAACCTTACTGCCTTGTGAGAGGGGTGAAGTGGAAAAAAGATGCGATTGAGAGCATTCGCTGCTCTCCTTGCTGTTTTATAAGTGTGTTGACCATCTCCCAACAACAATGATGTAGGAGGTGGAAGTGATGCCCTTTTTCGTCCGGAAATGTATTTCCATGCGAGTGGTTCGCCTGGATTTAACTTGCTGATGCGACGTAGATACGTGTTGCGCAAGCGCTCTCGGAGTAGGAGGAAGAATTGACTCCTTGTCCGTTGCATTTCTGCCTCACGGTCGGGCGTCGGTAACTGTAGATAGCGGGCCTTGCTGTCGGTAGCAATCCGCTCTGCCTCCATGAGAGT
The DNA here is from genome assembly GCF_000209065.1 of Trypanosoma cruzi. Classification (NCBI taxonomy): domain Eukaryota; phylum Euglenozoa; class Kinetoplastea; order Trypanosomatida; family Trypanosomatidae; genus Trypanosoma; species Trypanosoma cruzi. The sequence continues at coordinate 1,263 of NW_915014.1, forward strand.
GTCGTCCCAAAGCCTGGGACCATCCTTGTGCATGCCGCGGGGGCAATGTCGTCGATACGAAGTAATAAGCGCTCTCGTGAAAGCTTTAATGCTGGTGGACTGCTTTTTATAGTCATATGCCGGAAGTTGTGCGTCGAAGTCATTGATGAATAAATCCCATTTACACTTCCCCCAACTGTAGAATGTCTTAGGTGCCGAAGAGGGTGCCGAAGGTATAG
>NW_915015.1:0-1480 GCF_000209065.1 Trypanosoma cruzi
TCTTTGAAGTGAAACGAGGAGGGAGGAGAAGAGTAGAACAAAGAGACTGCTTCACTCTGGGGATATGACGTGTGCTTTCGGACCCAAGTGAAATATCATGGAAGATACATGGAGGGAGGGATTAATGGGGGAGGTAACTAGGAGCGAACATTAAACGACAGTGAAGTTTAATAACAAACAAACAATATAACAAACAAAAAGAAGACCAAATTAAAAGAGGTGCGTGCTGTTTTTTTATTATTATGAGCTTGTGAAATGCGTGTTTCTGGGGAAGGCTCTATAATTAATTTAATACATGCCTTGATGGGATGAATACATTTCTGTGCGATTCCTTCCTTTCTTATGCATCCTTTGGAGGACCGCGATGGAAGGAATCAACGAACCGATAGCGATAAGACGAATATATATTTTTTTACTATTGCCGTCCCATTCACCCTCTTTCCGATTCCCACGTTGCGGCGGAGTCTTGTGGCTGGAGGATCTTTAAATGGTGCCACCTCGCAAGGAATAAATATTTCCAATCCGAATAGAGTGCAGCGTGTCACTATAGTGGCTATCCAAATATATACAACTATATAATTAGTTGGAGTGAACATTGAGGCTGTGACGAACCCATTGCTTCTCTACCGCACCCCCCTTCTCCATTCTTTCGTCCTATTTTACTTCGTTAGATCAGTTCAGGATCCGACAGGCAGCCCAGGCGAATATTTTGTGCGCTTACTGTCGCTTCTACTTTTTGCCTGAGGGATAATAATACGCCATATACATATATAGTCTACATACATACATACATACATACATAAATACATCTTTTGCTCTATGGATCCGTTATCGCGAGAAGAGGACGCTTCCAAGTCGACCTCCTTCTACCGGGGATTCTATGACGCGCAGCAGCGGCGCCCAACGAAGAACGTGAATCCCACAGTTTCCCAGGCGGTCGGCGGGGCCATTTTCACGGCCTTGCCATTTGTATTCCTTGGTTATTTTTTTATGCGGCGGCGAGTAAATGTAGCCTCCTCCGCATTCGGCGCAAAACGAGGGCAGTTTTTTGGCAATGCGATGGATATGCTGCAGAAGCAAATGAACCCTTTGGGAGACAAAAACTTTCGGGTGGAGGTTAGAGACACGAAGTTTAAGGACGTGGTTGGGGTGCCTGAGGCGCTGGAGGAGGTACAACAGTACGTGAACTTTCTCAAAACGCCGGAACGCTTCACACGGCTGGGCGGCAGACTGCCGAAGGGCTGCATCCTCACTGGAGAACCAGGGACAGGTAAGACGTTACTGGCGAAGGCTGTGGCAGGGGAGGCGAGTGTGCCTTTCCTCACTTGTAGTGGGGCGGACTTTATTGAAGTGTACGCCGGATCGGGGCCGAAGCGGGTGCGGGAATTGTTTGCGGCTGCAAAACGTGAGGCTCCTTCTGTGATATTTGTGGACGAGATTGACGCCGTGGGTTCACGCAGCAACGGCCAAGGGGCTTTGG
>NW_915016.1:0-1480 GCF_000209065.1 Trypanosoma cruzi
TTCGACACGTCGTCCCGTATCTAACGTCCGGGGCAGCCGCTGCAACTTGGATAATTCGCACGTCGTCCTGTATCTAGCGTCCGGGGCCACCGCCCTACCATTTTTTATTTCTTGCGGCGGCCAACCCCGGCAGTAAGGACAAAAAAAAGAATCGCGTTTTCTTTAATGTTTTTCCTGTTTGGGGGCGGGGATCTTGTTTTCTATGATTGTCTCTTTTTTTTTGTCTGTTCCAGGTTGGTTTTGAGGACGCTTGATGTGCCTGCTGGGTGATCGCCGGCTTTTTTATTGGTGATTGCGTATTTTTGGCTTACCGGTGTGCCGCTCAGCGCCATTTTGTTTTACTTCTTTTCTGCTTATTGGGGCGTGTTGTTATTCGTCACGCGTCAGCACACACCGAGCAACATGTCAAAAAAAAAAATGCAGGTTTTTTCCCCCTCGCGAGGGCCTCGGCAGCCACAATCCTGTGCGTGCGTGCATTCTCAGCGTTTTAAGCACGGCATGTGTGTGCATGTGTGTGTGTGTTTGTCAGCGCCTATACTTGCAGAGCGAGCTGTGCGCCACAAGAGAGTCTGAAGAAAGCAACGGCAGAGAGAGGCAGATAGCACACACGCAAATTACTCATATCATCACACACACACACACGCAGCCGCGGAATGGGTGCACTCAACCACAAAATCAAAAAGAAAAACAAAACAAAAAGCCGAAGCGTGGGACTACCAGCGCACACACACTCTCATTGCTCCCGTAAAGCAAAACAAACACACAGGGAGAGAGAGAGAGGTCGCCCACTCAATGCAATGAAAACAAAACAGAAACAGTTACGGTGCTCCGCCCATGCAGCCAGGCAGGACGGCAGCGGTGCGTGTCGTGCAAAAGAGAGCACCAACGGGCCTGCATGGGTGTGCATGCATATATACAATGGGCACATTATTGTGTGTGCTTCGTGGGGTGAGGCGACGACGAGAGTCCATGCAAGGGGACACACACACAGAGAGAGAAGGAAGTGTGTGTATGCGGGCGGTGCATGGCTCTCTCACACTCACTCTCACGCGGCCACCACCGCAGCCGCAGCCGCACAAACCACGAAACAGATGGAATCAGTGCGATTGCAGAACTCGCACACCGTCCTGCAAACCAGAAGTTTAAAAAGCAATATGAAACAAGAATTCAAAAAAAAAAATGGAAAAAACTTAGGCTTCTGCGGGAATCGAACCCGCGTCCCCGGATGACATTGTGAGCGTGTTTGCCACTGAGCTAAAAAAATGCGGTCGCGCGACTCCTTTTCACGTAAAGTATTAATGTCGATCTTCGAACAATCGAGCACATTTGCGTTGTCCCCTGGAAAACGAAAAAGACGTGTTTAGGATGCGCAGCCGCAGCGTGGTTACTACTGTAAGTCGTCATATATCTAACGCCCGAGGCCACCGAAGCAGCTTGGATAATTCGACACGTCGTGCTGTATCTGACGTCCGGGGCAGCC
>NW_915017.1:0-1480 GCF_000209065.1 Trypanosoma cruzi
CCCCAAAAGCAAAAAAGAAGAGATGGGGGATGTGAGATAAAAAGAAAAAACAGAAATAAAAAATTTTATTTAAAAAGCAAACAAAAATAATTAAAAACAAACATAAAAAAAGCATAAGAAATTATACTCCGAACAGAAAAAAAAAAGAAATTAAAAGCCGAAGAAAAAAAACGCCCATGGTGATTGCCATAAATCAAAAAGCAAAAGAAGGAAAGTACTAAATGAAAAAAAAATTCTTATTTGCAAAGTGAAATTTGTTCCTAGCGGTGTGTGTGTCGGTGCAGGGGAGGGCACAAGTGCTCCACACGGCAGCCGCACACTCCTCACGCAGCCGCAAACCCCCACAGCCCCAGCAGAAGAAGCAGCGGCAGCAGTCCTCTCTCACGCACAGTGCCAGCAACGCTGTTATCCCACTGCGACGAATTTAAAAGGCTGCTGCTGGGTGTCGCCGCCTCTGCTTCCTTGACCTGTGGATGGAGCCCTTCTTGTCCCTTGCCCTCAGCGTTGTGTGTTGCTGCATTTGCTGCGTCGGGGGTGCCCACAGAGAATTGGGTTGGTTGATCTGCCTGCACCATAGCCCCACCTTCCGTCCCCACCGCTTGTGCATCATCAGATGAGGAAGCCTCATCCTCCGAGCTGGCGGCACCTGAAGATGTAACAGATGCCGACTGGTCTGCGCTCCTCTCCCTTGCTGAGGATGTCGCGGCATTGGGCTCCGCTGGCTTGGGCCCTTCTGATTCCGAGTCCGCTGATTTCGGCTCTTCTGATTCCGACTCCGCTGGTGTGGATGGAGCGCCACCGCTCGCACCACTGCTCGCACCACCGCTCGCGCTCAAAGTTGCTTGGTCCGTCGGCTTTGGTCCGGCAGCAGCAGGTGATGGCACAGTTGGCTGCGTATTTGTGGCAACCGTATCGCTGGCAGATTCAACAGACGGAGAAGTAGCTGCCGCCGCCGGCACCGGCTCCCTTTCCGGAGGTGGAATGGTGACTTTACTCGCGTTGAGGGCGCCAATCTCAGTTTCATTCAACGGGCGGTTGTACAGAAAGACGTTCGCCACCGTCGCATGGATTTTTCTGCTGCTCAGCTGCTCATCGTACGCGCCAAAGTAAAAGTGTGAGACCTCGTCCAGCCCTTCATTGAACGAATTTCTCAGCCTCATATTCCAAAGGAGAGTCCCGTCAACGTACACGGAGCCCACACCGTCATGCATTTTGAGCACCACGTGATACGTCTTGTCCACCTCCCATGCGGTGAAATGCTTCGGGAACAAGTCATTCACCACGCTCCACTCCATATTATTATCGTACGACAGTCCCAGGAGTGTTGTCGTCCCCATTTTCTTCAGGCCCATCAGGGGAGTGATGCCCTTCGGCACCTCGTGGATCGACACCGTTGCCGCAAGAGTAAACCCATAGTTTGCAAAGTGGAGCGGTATGTTCGGCCACTGCTTGCCCACAGGCCACTCGGCCCCCGCGCCCT
>NW_915018.1:0-1480 GCF_000209065.1 Trypanosoma cruzi
ACCACTCCGACACACCTCCCGTGAAGTCCCCGCTCAGAAGTCAAACAGACAAAGCGTGCATGTATCAGCATCGTCGCTCAGCTGAAACACGGATTCGACAAATTCATCAACGCGTGGAGAGGCAGCAGCAAAGACAAGGAGAAAAAGAAAAACAAACGCGAATGCAAAAAATGAGAAGGGCGTGGACGCGGGGCCTCGGTCACAGGGCACGCGCGGCTGGAATAATGTGCGGCGCCCCAAATCTCGTGAAGACACTTGTGTTCAATCCATATTCGGGTGATTGTCATAAGACCGTCGTAAGTGGTTTGTCGTCATCGACCCGTGTCAGTGCGCCGCAACGACGGATGGGCCGCCATCACTCGCACGGCAGCGGAGGAAGTAAAGGGGAAGAGGAAGTGGAAAGGCGGGGCGTGCGCACACACGCACACCGCCGCCACAGGGACGCCGTCAGCCGGGGAAAGAAGAGTATTCTCCAACACGATTGCTGTCATTCAGTGAAGCTCAGAGACTCCAGTCGGTTGTTGTCATCACTTCGGCAGAGACTCGGTGACGCTCAGTCTCGGGACGCACCAAGATGGCCCACGGCACCTGGCTGAGAAGTCCGCTCCATGGCTAAAGTCCCTTCTCCACTAGTGGGGGCGCTTGTGAAACAAGCAAGATGAGACAATAAAAATAAAAAAATAAATAAGAAGCAGACGACACGGCCGAGGCATTCCAGCAGCAGAGGCAAAGCCACTCTCGGACCACGTGAGTGTGCAGCAAGGACAACGCAGCGGGTCCAGGACACAACTCCAATGTGGTCCTTCCAATCCCAGACTGACAAGCTGAAAGTAATAAATAAACAGCGCTTTCATTCCCCCACCCACCCACACATACGCACACACAAACAAACACACACACGCACACACAAACGCTCGCGTGTCGCCATGGGACAGCACTCTGCGTCAGCAACACGATTTGCGTCACAGCATGTACTCAGATGTTGCTGTTAATTGATCGGTTTTGGGTGCTCATCGTCCGCAGCCGTGCACACGAGGTACCTGCGGCGACGCGGAGGGAGTGGGGTGCATGGGGATGCTGAGTCCCGCGAAGTGTGCTGGGTAATTACGGTGCAGTCAAAACTGACAAATAATGCAAGTCATTGTTTGCATTTTCCCACTGATATTTTTAAACAAGTTAAATTTGCTTTGTTTTCCCCTGTGTTGTTGAACGTTTGAATCATTTTTGCTAATCCGTGCTTATTTTGATTTAAAAAAAGACAAATATAATGAGAGTAGAGGTATCCGTGTTAGTTGTTGTACGTCGGGTAATCGTTGTATCCGACTGCTGTTCTTGTGTAGTATGTTTCTGGTCGCGGCTCGTTGAGGGGCCAGTTGTGTTGGGCCCTTTCAACGAGATCGGGGTTCGCAATGAACTTGGCGCCAAAAGCCACGGCGTCGACTTTTCCTTCCCAGTATTTGCTGGTCTGCCTCTTCGAAAT
>NW_915024.1:0-1481 GCF_000209065.1 Trypanosoma cruzi
CCCCAAGAAGAAGCCTGCAGCAGCCAAGAAGGCTGTTACCAAGAGTGCCAAGAAGCATGCGGCAAAGAAGGCACCCAAGAAAGCCGTGAAGAAGGCGCCGAAGAAGTAGGGATTTATTTTGGCTCAACCGTGCGTTGTCGCGATCCGTGTCGCTGGCGCACCTGGTAGATAACGATATGAACTTGTCACCGGTGGAGACGACGTCATGCCCGTTTTTCCATTACTAGAACTCTTGTTTCGTTTTTATTTTTGTTTGTTTTTGTTTCTCATCCCCAGTGCTGGGGGCTGCAGCAGCCCTTCTTCCGTGTGTGCATTCGCGACGGTGCTGTGGAAAAGCACTATAGAGAACCTGAAGGGCGTGTTTGTGGTGGTCTGTCCTTTGTGCCCATTCTTCTCACTGCGTTGTTTTGGTGCGATTTCTCGTGCCGCGTGCTGTCCGCTCACTGCTCCTCCTGCCCCTTCCCTGTGTGTTGTCTTTGTGTTTGGTGAAGATCCTGCTGAGAGTGCACGAAAGGAATTTAAGAACGCAAAACATGTCTGACGCTGCCGTTCCGCCCAAGAAGGCCTCGCCGAAGAAGGCCTCGCCGAAGAAGGCCGCGCCGAAGAAAGCAGTGGCTAAGAAGACTGCTAAGAAACCAGCCGTGAAGAAGCCTGCTGCGAAGAAGAGGGCCGCCCCCAAGAGGAAGCCTGCAGCAGCCAAGAAGGCTGTTACTAAGAGTGCCAAGAAGCATGCGGCAAAGAAGGCACCCAAGAAAGCCGTGAAGAAGGCGCCGAAGAAGTAGGGATTTATTTTGGCTCAACCGTGCGTTGTCGCGATCCGTGTCGCTGGCGCACCTGGTAGATAACGATATGAACTTGTCACCGGTGGAGACGACGTCATGCCCGTTTTTCCATTACTAGAACTCTTGTTTCGTTTTTATTTTTGTTTGTTTTTGTTTCTCATCCCCAGTGCTGGGGGCTGCAGCAGCCCTTCTTCCGTGTGTGCATTCGCGACGGTGCTGTGGAAAAGCACTATAGAGAACCTGAAGGGCGTGTTTGTGGTGGTCTGTCCTTTGTGCCCATTCTTCTCACCGTGTTGTTTTGGTGCGATTTCTCGTGCCGCGTGCTGTCCGCTCACTGCTCCTCCTGCCCCTTCCCTGTGTGTTGTCTTTGTGTTTGGTGAAGATCCTGCTGAGAGTGCACGAAAGGAATTTAAGGACGCAAAACATGTCTGACGCTGCCGTTCCGCCCAAGAAGGCCTCGCCGAAGAAGGCCGCGCCGAAGAAGGCAGTGGCTAAGAGGACTGCCGCCAAGAAGACTGCTAGGAAACCAGCCGTGAAGAAGCCTGCTGCGAAGAAGAGGGCCGCCCCCAAGAAGAAGCCTGCAGCAGCCAAGAAGGCTGTTACCAAGAGTGCCAAGAAGCATGCGGCAAAGAAGGCACCCAAGAAAGCCGTGAAGAAGGCGCCGAAGAAGTAGGGATTTATTTTGGCTCAACCGTGCGT
>NW_915025.1:0-1481 GCF_000209065.1 Trypanosoma cruzi
CTACACGCTCAATTCTTGTTGCTGACACAGCAGGCTTGTCCCGGAGGACATTGTATTGTTGAGCAGCGCAAAAACAGAGTGGTCATTCACACTGAGGATATTCACGTAAAACATATGTGTGTACCCAGCGAAGCTGCAGTACTGCACATACAGCGAGCTGCCATCCAACAGCGTCAGCGTCCCTGTCGAGTACAAACCAAGCGCACCGTACCTCAAGGAATGAGCCTTGATGTTGCTGACCAACAGCGAGGACGCGCTTAAAACAACGATCTGCAGTAACACGACGCTCAGCATGTTGGTCCTAATGTGTGGCAGCTGGACCTCGGAGGACTGCACCGCGTCAACCTCCGTGACGGCAATGTCGCAGTGCTGCGGGAGGGCAAGTGCAAACACAACGACGGAAGACCGCATCACCGTCCGGCTCACGCGGATCAGGACGCCGGCTGACTCGGCCGCAGAAGCATCACCAACAAACTGCAGCGCGGCACCCTCACGGAACGTGCACTCAGTGAGCGTGATGTTGATGGGGAGATGCAGCGGCATACGATTGAGAAAGAACGTCAACGCAGCACCCACGCCGCTGAACGTCACACCCACGTAGCAGTGGTGCGTCTTCCACATGTTCAGCGTGAGGCTCGTCAGCGTCTGGTTCACCGCGCAGCTCGTGTCGCCGTCAACAGCTCTCCCCGGCAAGGGCGGCACAACCGTGTCGGGCACCTCGAAGGGAAGACACGACGCGCCATGCCATCCGTCCTTGCAGCTGCACGAGCACGAGCCGCGGTCCACCGACTCCGTCCCGGGCATGTAGCACGCCGCGTCGTCGCTGCATGTGCCGCACCTGAACACCACCACGTCCTCCGGAAACACATCGTCGTACGACACCTCCTCATCGCCCTGCAGGTTGCACCCAACCACAAACCGCGCGGATAACTTCACGACAATGCTCGATGGGAGAAATTTGGCGAAGGAAACACTCGAGTCCACCTGACGGTTGTGTGCAAGCGCCACAGTAGTGCCGCTGCCCGACAGCTGAATTTTGACCTCGGCATGTGCTATACTTAGTATTGAAGCTGCACCCACGCTGTTGCCCTCCACACGCCACTGCGCACCTCCCTCGAGTGACAATGAGCCAGACAAAAACACCAGCGCAGATTCAAACTCCTCTGTGCTTTCAACAAAGTAGCAGTCCGCCACTCGCAGCAGCCCCGCGGAGCTCACGGTGGTATCCCCGTGGAAATAAAAGCCACTGACCGCGCTCATCTTGGTGTTCTCCACGTCAAAGTAGCCGCCGTTCCTCAAAGCAATAGCATTAACATAAACGGATGATTCTACACCGTCATCGTCCCTCGTTGCCCTCAGCGTATTTCCCTTCACAATGATCCCGCCACCATCAACGGCAGCATTGGTGAAATAGACTGCGTGAATATTCCCTTCGATGTAGTTGTCAAGCAGCAGCAGCGTCGAGTTCACACCAAGAAAAA
>NW_915026.1:0-1481 GCF_000209065.1 Trypanosoma cruzi
CATTTTCTTTGCTCCCGTGCTTGCACTGGCGATGCCCGGTGCCCGCGTGCAGCACCGCGTGATCGGTGTCGTCGGAGTGCTGTACGGTGTGGTGTTCCTTGCTGGCGTGTGCTACTTTATTGCCCGCCACACGGGCGCGAGCTTCACGAGGTACTGGCAGTTTTCGAGGAAGCCGCTGCCCGAGCGCCTGCTGTACCCCGTCGGGTATTGGCACCCTGCGGCGCAGCAGCGGATGTACGGCGGCATGCTGACGAACATGAGGGGCAGCCGCGTGTACTGGTGCGTGTTCCAGCTGTCGGTGCTGTGTGTGGTGTGCCTGATTGCTGCTGTGCACCCGCCCGTGGGAGGCTGCGACGTCCAGTACTTCTGCATGGCGGCTGTGCTGCTTGTGGGTGCGGGCGTGGTTGCCTTCACGAACACGATGCGCTCGGCCTTCCTGACGGTGATGCAGACTGCGAGCTTTGTGCTCCTTGCGGCGCTGTGCGTGGTCAGCGCGGCGAACCACCTTGCGCCGAGCGACGGCGGTGCGAGGGCGTACGCGGCTATCGTGCTGCTGCTGACGACTGTGCTGCTTGCGGTCACTGTGTACGGCGTCGTTGTGTGGTACGTGGAGGACCGTCACTGGCAGGAGCTGCGCGAGCCGCGGCGTGGAGGGCTGGAGGCGCTGCTGCGCGATGACGAGGATGGCGACGAAGAGACGCAGAAGCTCCACGACGGGACGTCATTGTCGTACGCCTCAGGCACCACCGTTGCGTCGTCGTACCGACCACCCGCAATGCCGTAGCAGCCCATGGCCGGTGACACCCGCTCAGACGCTCTGAGCCTGCTCGAGTGTGCATCCAGTGCGAGCCGTATTGATTGATCACGCCGTTCTCTGAAGTGCACTACTTGGAAATGGCGGGCGTGTGTTCCTGGTCGATGAGGGAAGGGCACGACGCCATGGCTGCTGCGCAACACAACCACTCGTTGCCCTTGTACCGACCGTGTCGTTGTTCGTAGTTTCTATAGACTTGTTTCTGTTTTTGAGCGAGTGCTCGTTCGACTCTTTCCCGTTTCCTGACGACTGTGTGGGAGGGGATTTAGCTGTCGTCCTTGTTGCGCTCGATTTTCTGTTGTACCGTAACGTAGGACGTGATATTGTGTGCTGGAGCGTATGCTGTTTTTGTGTGTAGTGAATTATATAAACATAGCCGTAGAACACACACCCGCAGAAATTCATTTGTGGGGAGTCTTTAGGAATATTCTCTTTTGATGTTTTTTTGCTTATATTTGGTTTGTTGGGTTTCTCACTGCTGGCTGTGCTTCTGTACCGCGCCCCTGCGTTTCTTGTGTCTTTGTGCCTGCATGTCTTCTATTTCCGTATTGTTTCTGCGGCTGCGTTTAGCAAGACACAGAGGCACGGATTTGCTACTGGGGAACTGCGGCGGCGTCCTTCTCCCGGCGATGAAGTCGCGCCTTCACGCGGTGCTGGGGCGTTGCCT
>NW_915029.1:0-1482 GCF_000209065.1 Trypanosoma cruzi
GGAGTCGTTGGGTGCTCCCGGCCTTCTAAAAGTGGGGAGTAACGTGTTTGCCGTTGCCGAAGCGCAGTGCAAGAGGAAGGATGAAAACAGCGGCTTTAATGGCATTGCATCCCAAATTATCACGAAACAAACTGCTGACAAAGAAAAGGAGGAAGTGCTGAATGAAGTGAAAGAGACACAAGTTTTGGAGGAAGTCACTTCCGATGACCCAAAGAAGAAAGTGGATGTGAGCCGACCAACAACAGTCGTGAAGGGAAGTGATATTTACATGCTTGTTGGGAAATACAGCCAGACAGCTGCTGGTGAGAATAGCGGAGCAAAAGATGGGGGATTATTGCTGGTGCAAGGGAACGTCAGTGACGGAAGTGGCGGCGAGAAAAGAATCCATTGGAAAGATACCACCGATGTCCCGCGGGCATCTGTTGGCGAACTAGATTTGTGGACAGGGTTAATTGGCAGCGGTGGATCGGGTGTTAAGATGCATGATGATACGCTTGTGTTCCCAGTGGAAGGCACGAAGAAGAAGGGTGAAGCACCAAAGGATGAAAAGACCGTTTCGCTGCTCATATACACCTCCGGTAACGCTGCGAGTTGGACGCTATCGAAAGAGGTTCCTGACGGTGGCTGCAGTGATCCCTCCGTCGTGGAGTGGAAGAAGGAGGACAAAAAACTCATCATGATGACTGCGTGTGATGATGGCCGCCGCAGGGTGTACGAGTCCGGTGACAAGGGGGATTCGTGGACGGAGGCACTCGGGACACTCTCGCGCGTGTGGGGCAACAAACAGGGCGGAAAGGCCGTTAGAAGCGGGTTCATCACAGCGAGGATTGACGGTGTTGAAGATAACAGAAATGTGATGCTCGTCACTCTGCCGGTGTATTCCGAGAAGGCTGATAAGAAGGACAATAGAAAGGGAAAACTCCATCTTTGGCTGACGGACAATACGCACATTGTTGATATTGGGCCAGTATCCGATGATGATGTTGCCGCCAGCTCCCTGTTGTACAGAAGTGATGGAAGTGGAGATAATAATGAGAAGGAAGAGTTGATTGCACTGTACGAGAAGAAGAAGGGCGATGGAAAAAAACCATCACCCGGTATGGTCTCTGTGCTTCTGACTGCGCAGCTGCAGCGTGTGAAGGATGTGCTGGCGACGTGGAAGAAAGTGGACGAACGTGTCTCCAAGCTTTGCCCTTCAATTGCTGAGAGGGATCGTCCATCTGACAATGCCTGCAGCCCTACTGTTAAGATCACGGATGGGCTGGTTGGCTTTCTGTCCGGCAACTTCTCTAAGAGCACATGGAGGGACGAGTACCTCGGGGTGAACGCCACAGTGAAGGACAATGATGGGGGTAATAAGGCAACATTGCATGAAGGCGGTGTGAAGTTCACGGGAGCGTGGGCGGAGTGGCCCGTTGGCAGTCAGGGGGAGAATCAGCCGTACCACTTTGCGAACTACAACTTCACTCTTGTGGCGACGGT
>NW_915030.1:0-1482 GCF_000209065.1 Trypanosoma cruzi
TTGGAAACAAAAATTTGGGCCACAACGTGTGATGCAGCGGCCGCTCGTAAACGATCAGCCGAGTGCAGCACCCGTGTGGGCAAGAGCTCGCGAAATTCCTCCAAGCAGCGGATAGTTCAGGGTTGTTTGGTGTCCAGTGTATGAACACGCAAACAGATATTGACAGAGAGTGCCTCTGACTCCCACCATTCACAATCGGAAACAAAAATTTGGGCCACAACGTGTGATGCAGCAGCCGCTCGAAAACGATTAGCCGAGTGCAGCACCCGTGTGGGCAAGAGCTCGCGAAATTCCTCCAAGCAGCGGATAGTTCAGGGTTGTTTGGTGTCCAGTGTATGAACACGCAAACAGATATTGACAGAGAGTGTCTCTGACTCCCACCATTCACAATCGGAAACAAAAATTTGGACCACAACGTGTGATGCAGCGGCCGCTCGAAAACGATTAGCCGAGTGCAGCACCCGTGTGGGCAAGAGCTCGCGAAATTCCTCCAAGCAGCGGATAATTCAGGGTTGTTTGGTGTCCAGTGTATGAACACGCAAACAGATATTGACAGAGAGTGTCTCTGACTCCCACCATTCACAATTGGAAACAAAAATTTGGGCCACAACGTGTGATGCAGCAGCCGCTCGAAAACGATCAGCCGAGTGCAGCACCCGTGTGGGCAAGAGCTCGCGAAATTCCTCCAAGCAGCGGATAATTCAGGGTTGTTTGGTGCCCAGTGTATGAACACGCAAACAGATATTGACAGAGAGTGCCTCTGACTCCCACCATTCACAATCGGAAACAAAAATTTGGGCCACAACGTGTGATGCAGCAGCCGCTCGAAAACGATCAGCCGAGTGCAGCACCCGTGTGGGCAAGAGCTCGCGAAATTCCTCCAAGCAGCGGATAGTTCAGGGTTGTTTGGTGTCCAGTGTATGAACACGCAAACAGATATTGACAGAGAGTGTCTCTGACTCCCACCATTCACAATCGGAAACAAAAATTTGGACCACAACGTGTGATGCAGCGGCCGCTCGAAAACGATTAGCCGAGTGCAGCACCCGTGTGGGCAAGAGCTCGCGAAATTCCTCCAAGCAGCGGATAATTCAGGGTTGTTTGGTGTCCAGTGTGTGAACACGCAAACAGATATTGACAGAGAGTGCCTCTGACTCCCACCATTCACAATTGGAAACAAAAATTTGGGCCACAACGTGTGATGCAGCAGCCGCTCGAAAACGATCAGCCGAGTGCAGCACCCGTGTGGGCAAGAGCTCGCGAAATTCCTCCAAGCAGCGGATAATTCAGGGTTGTTTGGTGTCCAGTGTGTGAACACGCAAACAGATATTGACAGAGAGTGTCTCTGACTCCCACCATTCACAATCGGAAACAAAAATTTGGACCACAACGTGTGATGCAGCGGCCGCTCGAAAACGATTAGCCGAGTGCAGCACCCGTGTGGGCAAGAGCTCGCGAAATTCCTCCAAGCAGCGGATAGAT
>NW_915031.1:0-1482 GCF_000209065.1 Trypanosoma cruzi
AATGAAACCGACGCTGAAAAAGAAATTGCGGAGTTTTGAAGAAAAAGGTGTATCAGTACCGAGTAGGAGTATCAGCCGATGACATCAAACAAAGAGTTTCCAGCGTGAAAACGACCAACAAGGTACAGGCACAAATTAGGGAATTAAAGCGGCGTTTTGTTTTTTGGTAAAATTTCTTTGGATCCTATGTAGTTGGATACTTTCGTGTGCATACAGTGCAGGTGCGCCAGCGCCAGGCGACAGTACTGCACACAAATCTCAGGTGTTCAAAGCTATCGACAATAGCATAAAAAAATATGGGGAATGATGAGGGAAGCTTGTTTTCCGCAAAAAAAAAAAGGAAAACATTAAGGGAGTTTTATAGGCTTTTATAATTGCGTTTTTATAAAAGATTTAAACGGAGAATTGCTCTATTGTGGGAGAATTATTGTGACCGTTGCTTTCGCAGTTTTACTACATTTTCCATTTTTCATTTTCATTTTTAATTTTATAGGGCCGATCACTAACAGTAGCATTTTTAAGGGATGAAAAACGGACAAATTCTATTGTGGAAACAGCGCGCTCCGTGTGACCGCATGGAGTGAGGCGCCGCGTCATGGCTGGGTGAGGATCCGCTTCCGCGTGTGTCATCGGTGGATGATTGCTGGCGGTGTGCGCGTTTGTTGTGTGGAGGACCGAATCCTCTCACCCACGGACTGGCAGCACTGCGATGGTGTGTGTGTGTGTGAGGGCTGGTGTGGAGTTGCCGGCCAGGGCGAGGGCCGTGGCGATGCTTTTCCCGCAATTTGTTTCTTCCGTGTGTGTTTGTGCTGCTTCTTGCTTTTTTCCCTTGTCATCTTCTCCTCCTGTGTTCCTGCGTGGAGTGGCTGAATGCTCACGAGCCATGTTGATTGTGAGTGTCTCCTGACGGCATCCATCTCTCTCTCTCTGTCTGTCATTCCCTGTTGGGTGTGGCGTGTTGCACCGCGTGAGGGCTGGCCCGCACACACCGACGGCCCGCCGTGGCTTGCCGTGTTGCTGCTCTTTTCTGTGGGCGATGGTCCTCCGTGCCGTTCCTTCCGAATTGTCTCGTGCCCCACTCTCTGCGTGGGTGCTCTGCTCTGCTCCCCTCTGACGTGTCTGATGTATCGCCGCTGTTGCTGCTGTTCTCTCCACTTCTTGAACACAGTCACACTAGGAAGGAAATCACGCGCTAATAGCTACTGTGAAATTCGAGGGCACTGAAAGGATCAACAACAGCACACACACAAATATTTATGTGCTCTCACGTGTTGCTGCTGTCAAGGCACCCAACACACACAACCGTCGCCGCATGACCGGATCCAGCGGAAGGAAGAGAGAGTGAGCCGCAGAGGCCCAGCATGTCCCGGCGTGTGTTTACTTCCGCGGTGCTGCTCCTCCTCCTCGTGATGTGCTGCGCCACCTGTGGAGCTGCGACCGCATCGACGGGGGAGAATCAAGTGATTGCGCGGCTGTCGTGGG
>NW_915032.1:0-1482 GCF_000209065.1 Trypanosoma cruzi
ACAGCGTGTGGTGCAGCAGCCGCTCGAAAACGATCCGCCGACTGCAGCACCATTGTGGGCAAGAGCTCGCGAAATTCCTCCAAGCAGCGGATAGTTCAGGGTTGTTTGGTGTCCAGTGTGTGCACACGCAAACATACATTGAAAGAGAGTGTCTCTGACTCCCGCCATTCATAATTCGAAACAAAAATTTAGACCGCAGCGTGTGGTGCAGCAGCCGCTCGAAAACGATCCGCCGACTGCAGCACCATTGTGGGCAAGAGCTCGCGAAATTCCTCCAAGCAGCGGATAGTTCAGGGTTGTTTGGTGTCCAGTGTGTGCACACGCAAACATACATTGAAGGAGAGTGTCTCTGACTCCCGCCATTCATAATTCGAAACAAAAATTTAGACCACAGCGTGTGGTGCAGCAGCCGCTCGAAAACGATCCGCCGACTGCAGCACCATTGTGGGCAAGAGCTCGCGAAACTCCTCCAAGCAGCGGATAATTCAGGGTTGTTTGGTGTCCAGTGTGTGCACACGCAAACATACATTGAAAGAGAGTGTCTCTGACTCCCGCCATTCATAATTCAAGACAAAAATTTAGACCACAGCGTGTGGTGCAGCAGCCGCTCGAAAACGATCCGCCGACTGCAGCACCATTTGTGGGCAAGAGCTCGCGAAACTCCTCCAAGAAGCGGATAATTCAGGGTTGTTTGGTGTCCAGTGTGTGCACACGCAAACATACATTGAAAGAGAGTGTCTCTGACTCCCGCCATTCATAATTCAAGACAAAAATTTAGACAACAACGTGTGGTGCAGCAGCCGCTCGAAAACGATCCGCCGACTGCAGCACCCTTGTGGGCAAGAGCTCGCGAAATTCCTCCAAGAAGCGGATAATTCAGGGTTGTTTGGTGTCCAGTGTGTGCACACGCAAACATACATTGAAAGAGAGTGTCTCTGACTCCCGCCATTCATAATTCAAGACAAAAATTTAGACAACAACGTGTGGTGCAGCAGCCGCTCGAAAACGATCCGCCGAGTGCAGCACCCTTGTGGGCAAGAGCTCGCGAAATTCCTCCAAGAAGCGGATAATTCAGGGTTGTTTGGTGTCCAGTGTGTGCACACGCAAACATACATTGAAAGAGAGTGCCTCTGACTCCCGCCATTCATAATTCGAAACAAAAATTTAGACCACAGCGTGTGGTGCAGCAGCCGCTCGAAAACGATCCGCCGACTGCAGCACCATTGTGGGCAAGAGCTCGCGAAACTCCTCCAAGCAGCGGATAATTCAGGGTTGTTTGGTGTCCAGTGTGTGCACACGCAAACATACATTGAAAGAGAGTGTCTCTGACTCCCGCCATTCATAATTCAAGACAAAAATTTAGACCACAGCGTGTGGTGCAGCAGCCGCTCGAAAACGATCCGCCGACTGCAGCACCATTGTGGGCAAGAGCTCGCGAAACTCCTCCAAGCAACGGATAATTCAAGGTTGTTTGGTGTCCAG
>NW_915033.1:0-1482 GCF_000209065.1 Trypanosoma cruzi
GGGAGTCTGATGGGATGCTGCAATCCCAAGCCTCCGTTTGTGCGTTGGCGCCTGCGCCCGTCAGGTTTGGCCCGTCCGCGCAGAACGGCCCATCAAATTCCTCCGCCGACACACTCTTCGCAGAGGAGGGAGGGAGGTACAGCAACAAAAACGCCGGTCTCATTCCTGCCTCTGAATGGACGGCCGCTTGCGCCACCCCAATGCCGGCGGCGAGGACCGGTCCCGCTTCCGCCCGCAGCCCCTCACGTACGAGAGCGGACGCACCGCTGCCTCGACAGGTGCAAGCGGCCCCGTGGTGCCGGAAACCCGGCAGGCTGAGGCCAGTGGCTTCAGGATGCGGGGCGTCGCCGTCCCACCCATCACACAATGCAACGCATTCTCGTCATCCCGCTTCATGCTCAGCGCCAGAAGCTTCGCCAGAGTGGGGCCGGCGGCGTTCCACACCCCCGCTCGGCAGCAACATGGTGCGGATGGCGCTGCTGACGGAACCGCAACGCGCGCCACCAAAACCCCATGGTGCCGCGATGTGCACCAGTAATGCGCGGCTGGTCCGGGCGCTGGTCGATGCTGTCCGCCCCGCGCCAACAGCAATTCCATGAGGGAATGTTCACCTGGGCGGCTGGCCGGATCTGGTGTTTTTCAATAGTAGAAACCAAGCAGGGCGGGAATGAGAGGGGATGAATGGAATAAGGGTGGGTTCACTACATCCTCAAAGTTTACCGCCAAGTAAGCGCATATCATCCGATAACCGCAATCGTGGCCGGTTCACTCTGTTCGGATGGGATATATATATATATATATATATATATATATATATTACCTACGAGGTGAAAGAATTTGAGCTCCTCCAGCCACAAGACCCCGCCGCTCCCCTTCGCAAGTTCCACCCCTTCGCTAATTCCTCAAGTGTGAAAACACGACCGCGTGATATGCCGTCTGCGGGGTTTTCCGCAGACCGTACTTAAGCAAAGAATGCCTTTATTCCGCGAGGGTCCAAAACCCGTATATCCGTTTCAGCTCCCGCGTCATGGCGTGTGGTTTTGAGCTGCCCTTATTCGCAGCTCCTTGCGGCGAAGTATTGTTCATCCAAACGTCGATGGTG
Organism: Trypanosoma cruzi; assembly: GCF_000209065.1. NCBI lineage: Eukaryota > Euglenozoa > Kinetoplastea > Trypanosomatida > Trypanosomatidae > Trypanosoma > Trypanosoma cruzi. The sequence goes on from NW_915033.1 coordinate 1,103, forward strand.
CGTGGCAGGATGGCGGAAAAAGCCAATAGGGCCAAGCGTACCGCGCGCCTCGGCCTGCATGATGCGAAAAGGCATCTTCTTCCATTTTCCTCCGGCAATTTTAACATTGCTTGAATCTGGAATGAAGACGGCTCCCCATCCATGGAGCGATGCGTCCCTGATGATGGCGGCCGACGCCTTTTCCGTGGGCTCGATCATTCGCTTACGGTTGTATCCTCGATGATGTGTCGCAGTCTCTCGCCCAAGCCAACCGCTGCCGGCGGAATTTTCGTTGGGGATGTCTCCTGCACAATCCCCCGGTCAAGTACCGATAATCGTCGTTGCACTGCCTTGATGAGAAAGCAGTAGACACATAAACACGTGCCCAAAATGGCAGCCGC
>NW_915034.1:0-1482 GCF_000209065.1 Trypanosoma cruzi
GAGGAGTGAGAGCAGCGAAAAGATGCCGCCAATCGCCGTTCGTTGCCGTGCGTCCTGTTCAAATTTCGTGTCAAACTTTGGGAAGACATCCAATTGACCGAGCCACCGCATGGCTTCCCCCCTTTTGACCCTCGCCTCACAAATATAACACGCAAAAACACACAAAAAAGATGCACAATCTCCACATAAACACACACACACAAAACAAAACAAAAAAAAAAAAAAGAGAAAAGGAAAATATTAAAAAGTAAAGTAAAACAAACCAACAGGACCAACAAGAAAGGAAAAGAAAAGAAAAAAAAAAAAGGAATATCGATACACAGCGGAATTTACTTGAGGGACTGTGGCGTGTCTATTTGGGCATGCAGATTGTACCAGAGCACCTCTTGTTGCACGTGGGCCATGGGAACAAAAACAACAACAACGCCACATGGCATACGCCCACCCACCCAAATATGCACGCGATGAAAAATAAATATTGCATCGCACTGTAATTTTCTTCGCATTTTCTTTTTTTCTTTTTTTCGCCTTCCTCTCTCTGGTGGAGGTCTCAGTGGACACCTCCGCCATATTTCTCTACAGAAGCGAAAAAACAAAAACGACAACAACAGCAACGACAACTACAATGAGAGGGTCAACAGGGGTATCTAAAAGCAAATAACATAAATTGTGTGCCTCTAAGAACAATAAAAACAACAACAACAAAAAAAAAAACGGTTAAAATCAAAAATCTAAAAAAAACAGCCAATAATAATAGATGACAATAAAAGAGCATCCCACCACAGGCCGCGGAAAACATCAGGTCGTTGGTACCTCAATTCGTTGCCTCTTGGAGACGACGCTGAGGGAGTAGGCGACACTCTGCCCGCCAATGCCACCCACATCATCGTCATCCCCATCGTTCTGCAGGCACACTGACGTGCCGCCAAATCCCTGCGTGAGTCCGGCATCTTCATCATCGGCTTCCTCCTCTTCCTCTTCTTCTCCTTTGGCGTGGGACCCAACGTGAAGATGCATGGCTTTCGGTGCGAACGTGACCCCGCGTGATGCGGACCGCGACAGGGGAGCCGACTGCAGCTCCGACAATGGACCAACTGAAGTCATTTCTTTCAGCTGCACGTCTAGCTCCCGCACATGGTGTGAGGCCTTCACTGCGCGCTTCGACTCTACATCAAACAATAACTCTGCCCGCAGCCTGCAAGCCTTTCGACGCCCTTCAATCTCCAGAAATCCCTCCCGCACACGTAGCATCTCCGCTTCCAACTTATTCTTCTCTTCCACAACGGTGTCGTATTCCTGGTGCTCGCGACGAAGGGCTTCCAGGTGCGCCTCTGCTTGCTGAAGTTGGTCCCGCAGGAGAGCGCACTGATGTTCTCTCGCCATTATCTCCTCCGAGAGGTCCACAAGGGGCTCCGTGAAGTAGCGTTCTTCGCGGTCAAGCAACGCTGCCCATCCATGGCTGAAGTCAAGCTGCCCTTCACT
>NW_915035.1:0-1482 GCF_000209065.1 Trypanosoma cruzi
ACGCCCCACAGCGGGCTGTGGCGTCACACGCTCACAGCGAGGCACGGCGCACACATCTTCTCCCCTCCAAGTGCGCTCGGCAGGGCGGGGCACGGCGTCCAGTCACCCTCGTGCCATCGCAAAGGCGGACACAAACAATCGTCGTCGCTGGCCATCAGTGCCCCTAGCAGAAAAAGAAATGGAGGCATGTCAACAGCACAGCCAGCAAAAGGACACTCAAAGGGACACGGAGAAACACAGTGGCAGTGAACACGGCACAAAGAAAAAAACGCAGGCTTTTGCCAAAAGAAACAAAAAAAATGATTCGACAGGACTTTTATCTCATGCGCCGGCTCAGCGCAAGGCGACCGTGTGTTGTGTATACATAATGCCTGCACCAAGAATAAAAACAGAAATGAAATAAAATTTTAAAAAATGAAATTGTACTGTTCCACCAGACCACACAACACGCTTCGCTTTTATTGCGGCATCCGGCCTCTTCTTCCAATCCTCCTTTTGTGCGTTCCGTGGGACGCACAGCCGCAGGGCCGGCACCGCGTGTGGGCAACAGAAGCAAACAAGAGAGAGAGACACGTCACTCATGACAGTGTGCGGCGACCAAACATTAAAGGGAAAAGAAAAAAAAAGAATTACTGAGTATTACAACAAAACACTAAAAATAAATAAATAAATAAATAAATAAATAAAGGAACCCGCGAGGAACGCGGCACAAAACCTACGTGAGGAGTCGCAATTCCACACTCTTCGGCTCAGAAGAATGCCACAAGTGCACACAGGCCCAGAAGAAGCAGCAACGCCCGAGACACGCACACAAACGCAGTGCTGTCACCACGTAAATCATACAGGATCAATTTCACGTCAGTGATCAGGGCGAGGCGGTCCTCTGGACCCATACTGCCATCGGATACTGGGTGGGTGGTTCCTGGAACGGAAGTGTCATTTTTAGCGGCGGTACTTGGGCTCTATTCGTCCGCAGCATTCTCAGCACTTGATTCACTGCCCGCAAAAACACGGACAGACTGAGAGTCAGTCGGCTGTGCTATTGAAGCCTCTTCGACGTAGGCCAACGAAGTCGTCAGCTGTGTGGCCGTCCGCGGTGTAGCAGCCGGCTGTGCGACCTCAAGCTGTCTGACCTTCTGCTTTTCTTCCTCCGTCACTCTGACTTTCACCGCAGTGTCCAGTTCTTCGGCAGCCGGATGTCGAATGGGAACTGTCCTGGCGTTGAGTTTTCTGAGATCATAACGATACAGTATGCGGTTGTACACAAGGAATCAGCCGCCGTCGCATGGCTGCTCCCTTCATCTTCCTTATTGCGCGCACCAAAAAAGAAGTGTGAGAGCCTGTGTGAACCAAACTTATCAGCGTTACAGTGCTTATCCACTTCCTCGGCACCCAGTTTCTCGTCATCCGTCTCGTACATTCTTCTCCACATTAGCGTACGCAAACTATTCATCAGCGGAATATTCGTCTGTGCCGCCGGCC
>NW_915037.1:0-1483 GCF_000209065.1 Trypanosoma cruzi
CGATCCGCCGAGTGCAGCACCCTTGTGGGCAGGAGCTCGCGAAATTCCTCCAAGCAGCGGATAATTCAGGGTTGTTTGGTGTCCAGTGTGTGCACACGCAAACATACATTGAAAGAGAGTGCCTCTGACTCCCGCCATTCATAATTCAAAACAAAAATTTAGACCACAGCGTGTGGTGCAGCAGCCGCTCGAAAACGATCCGCCGACTGCAGCACCATTGTGGGCAAGAGCTCGCGAAATTCCTCCAAGCAGCGGATAGTTCAGGGTTGTTTGGTGTCCAGTGTGTGCACACGCAAACATACATTGAAAGAGAGTGCCTCTGACTCCCGCCATTCATAATTCGAAACAAAAACATAGACCACAACGTGTGGTGCAGCAGCCGCTCGAAAACGATCCGCCGACTGCAGCACCATTGTGGGCAAGAGCTCGCGAAATTCCTCCAAGCAGCGGATAGTTCAGGGTTGTTTGGTGTCCAGTGTGTGCACACGCAAACATACATTGAAAGAGAGTGCCTCTGACTCCCGCCATTCATAATTCGAAACAAAAACATAGACCACAACGTGTGGTGCAGCAGCCGCTCGAAAACGATCCGCCGAGTGCAGCACCCTTGTGGGCAGGAGCTCGCGAAATTCCTCCAAGCAGCGGATAGTTCAGGGTTGTTTGGTGTCCAGTGTGTGCACACGCAAACATACATTGAAAGAGAGTGCCTCTGACTCCCGCCATTCATAATTCGAAACAAAACATAGACCACACGTGTGGTGCAGCAGCCGCTCGAAAACGATCCGCCGACTGCAGCACCATTGTGGGCAAGAGCTCGCGAAACTCCTCCAAGAAGCGGATAATTCAGGGTTGTTTGGTGTCCAGTGTGTGCACACGCAAACATACATTGAAGGAGAGTGTCTCTGACTCCCGCCATTCATAATTCGAAACAAAAATTTAGACCACAGCGTGTGGTGCAGCAGCCGCTCGAAAACGATCCGCCGAGTGCAGCACCCTTGTGGGCAAGAGCTCGCGAAATTCCTCCAAGCAGCGGATAATTCAGGGTTGTTTGGTGTCCAGTGTGTGCACACGCAAACATACATTGAAGGAGAGTGTCTCTGACTCCCGCCATTCATAATTCGAAACAAAAATTTAGACCACAGCGTGTGGTGCAGCAGCCGCTCGAAAACGATCCGCCGACTGCAGCACCATTGTGGGCAAGAGCTCGCGAAACTCCTCCAAGCAGCGGATAATTCAGGGTTGTTTGGTGTCCAGTGTGTGCACACGCAAACATACATTGAAGGAGAGTGTCTCTGACTCCCGCCATTCATAATTCGAAACAAAAATTTAGACCACAGCGTGTGGTGCAGCAGCCGCTGCAACTTGGATAATTCGACACGTCGTCCTGTATCTAGCGTCCGGGGCCACCGCCCTACCATTTTTTATTTCTTGCGGCGGGCAACCCCGGCAGTAAGGACAAAAAAAAGAATCGCGTTTTCTTTAA
>NW_915038.1:0-1483 GCF_000209065.1 Trypanosoma cruzi
CCAAGTGCACTCAACAGGCCGGGGCACGGCGTCCAGCCAATCGATTGACATCGCAGAGGCGAACACAAACAATCGTCGTCGCGGAACATCGGTGCCTCTAGCGGGGGGAAAAAAAGAGGCAATAGGGGCATGTCAACAGCACGGCCAGCAGAGGGACAAGAAAAGAGACACAAGGACAAAAAGTGGCAGTGGACATGGCACAGAGGAAAAAAAGTCCGCAGTGATTTAAAAAAAAAAGAAAAAAGAAACAAAAGGGTAGGAGTTCAGAAAAACTCCCAAAAATATAAAAAAGAAAAAAAATTTGATTCGGCAGGACCTTCACTTCATGTGCCGGTTCAGCACAAGACGACCGTGTGTTCTGTACAAATATTACCTGCACCAAAACGAAAAAAAAAAAAAATGAAAAAAAGAAAGTAAAACAAAAAAATGAAATTGTACTGTTCCACCAGCCCACACAACATCCCTCACTTTTATTGCGGCATCCGGCCTTTTCTTCCAATCCTCCTTTCGTGCAATCCGTGGGGCGCACAGCCGCAGGGCCGGCACCGCGTGTGGGCAAAAACAAAAGCAAACAAGAGGGGGAAACAAATCACTCATAACAGTGTGCAGCAACCAAACATTAAAAAAAAGAAAAAAAGAATTACCGAGTATTACAACAAAACACTAAAAGAAAAATAGAAAAAAAAAAGAAAAAAAAAGAAGAACCCGCGGGGAATGCGCCACACAATCCCCGTGAGGAGTCGCAATGTCACATTCTTCGGCTCACAAGACTGCCACAAGTGCACACAGTCCCAGAAGAAGCAGCAACACCCGAGACACGCACACACGCGCAGTGCTATCACCACTCAAATCATGCAGGATCAATTTCGCGTCGGTGATCAGGGCGAGGCGGTCCTCTGAACTCATTCTGCCATCGGATGCTGAGTGACTGTTTTCTGGAACGGAAGTGTCATTTTTAGCGGCAGTGCGTGGACTCAATCCGTCCGTAACATTCTCAGCACTCGATTCACTGCCCGCAAGAACACGGACAGACTGAGAGTTAGTCGGCTGTGCAATTCGAGGATCTTCAACGTCCGCCAGGGAAGTCGTCAGCTGTGTGGCCTTCTGCTTTTCTTCCCCCGTCGCTGTGAATTTCACCGCAGTGTCCAGTTCTTCGGCAGCCGGATGTCGAATAGGAACTGTCCTGGCGTTGAGGTTTCTGAGATCATCACGATACAGTATGCGGTTGTACAGAAGGACATCAGCCACCGTCACAGGGGTGTTCCCTTCATCTTCCTTATTGCCCGCACCAAAAAAGAAGTGTGAGATCCTGTGTGGACCAAACTGATCAGTGTTACGGTGCTTAGCCATTTCTTTTTCATCCGTCTCGTATATTTTTCTCCCATTAGCGTACACAAACCATTCATCATCGTTATCCTTTCGCACCGTCACTCGAATTGCCGTGTTTGTTTCCCAATTGCCAACTCACCAGACGGCTCACCAA
>NW_915039.1:0-1483 GCF_000209065.1 Trypanosoma cruzi
GATGCTATGCAATTCCATGTATATGGCGATGCGACGTACTGCTCCGCTGAAACGCTTCGGTTCTTGGATGCTCTGACATTTGCCCCAATAAAGTGCTTTTGCTGCCGCCAGTTAAGTTCAATTCCAACAACCGCACGACCGTATCTTGCGTCCTCTTTGCAGGTCTCAGTGTGTCTTGCGGAGGTCTGTATGCAACGACTCATTTTTTTGGAATTGGATTTGTTGGGAAGTTTGATAAAAGATTACGCCACTTTTCTTGTGAACAAGGTTGTGCCTACAGAAGCATACCGACTGTTTTTTAGTGGTTTTAGCAATTTGGCCTTCGTCATGTACGCTTCTTCTTGTGCACTTAAGCTTGGCGGAGATGAAGCTTTAATGTGCCGAGTGAATATTCCCTCAATAAATGGTGGTGCGGGTGCGCCACTTGTGAGTTTTGGTGAACTTCTTCTTGAGCCACGGGAAGAAGTTCACCATTGACGTTGATCAACGTTTGTAAAAAGCTTTTAGCGAATATAAGTATGCCCCATCTTGAGCTGGAAGTGTTTCACCACCGATTTATGTCCATTGGTCTCTGCGCAACTGTTTCTTCCTTCACAGCCACGCTACCCATTGCTGTAGAGGACTTTTGGGATGACACTGTACAGACACGCGGTAAAACGCTCATCTGCTGAATGCACTGCTCCTTCGATTAAATTGAATGTGGGCGATATGATCCGGGTGGAGGTTGAGGGGGTGAAATATGCCCAGCAATCTGCTCCCTTTCCCGAGGAATTAAGTGGAGTATTTAGTGGTTGCGACATGGATAGCGACACATCAGTTGTGGCCTGTGAGAAGTACACTCACGCAGTGGTGAAGAATTGGAACGTGCATCTCAAAGGGGTTTCTGAAGCGGATGTCGTGAAAGAATTGTTGGGGTTATGGATGGAACTTCGGCACATGATGAATTCAATTCAAAGGCGGAATGTGGTGAACTGCACTTTGCTACGAGGTGGGCATTATAATTTGGACCGGACTGGCCCGTGGTTTTTTGACTCTCCAGGCGAAATGGTTTTGGTGGAAGACTGCACCTTTCTTTCCTGCATCTCAGGAATACACATGGTGGTCTGCAGTGGGACCCATGTGTGCTTTCGCCGATGCCACTTTTCTTCTTTTTTTCAGCATGCCATCACTGTTGAGGACGAATGTGCCTCGTTTGTGTGCGACAACTGCATTGGAGAGGATTTCGGCGGCGAGTCAAACGCGACCGGCGCTCAGGCGGAGGTGGAGAAGAAAACGGTGCAAAAATTTTTATTCTCTTTTCATCGCGGTGCTTTATGCTTAACACTGCGCGATGAGTGCAAACTCACCCTGAATCTCTCAACGGTGGATCTGCGTTTTTTTACATGCTTCAAGAAAACCGTCTCTCATCTGCGCTTGCAACGAGGACGGCTTGAATTTATGGAAAAGGGGGCCCTACACGGCCTGGTTTCTCGTATGGATTTGG
>NW_915040.1:0-1483 GCF_000209065.1 Trypanosoma cruzi
TGACAGGAGTGGTGGCGATGATGACTGGCCGTGTGCTGCTGGTGTGTGCCCTCTGCCTGCGGTGGCGATGCCGATGGCAGTGCGGTTGGTTATTCGCTCTTGCGGTGGCGCGCTCAGCTGCGGAGGGAGTGCGCGATGGATGGCAGCAGAAGGACAGGGAGGCAGGGCGAATGCGTCCGCCGTGGAGGAATGCGTGCGTAATTGGATGGCCGTCGTCTCTGGAGGCGCCAAGGGATTGCTGTTGCTGCTGACACCGCTGAGGATAGGGGGGCATGCTGCAATCCAATGAACACTCAACGAGATGCGTCACCAGCCGCGTAGATCGCCTGCCGTTAGAACGAGAAGACAAGGCGGCGCGCCACCAGCGGCACCGGCAGTATGTGGAGGATCAGCGGGATGGCGTTATTTGCCGCCCGAAATGAAAACGAATGTGTCGGAGTCACACGACGCATTGAGTGGTGTTGGACAGCGGGAGGAGTCAACTGTGAATGGTTCAGAAGGCAAGGCTCAGATGCTGATGGCTCCTGTCACGGTGGGGCGCCTGGAACTCGTGCCCCAAAGGGAGCGAGCATTGCCCTCTTCGGATGGCAGTCGCGCCGCCGGCAGTCGGGAAAACGAATCCGCTCAGGATGAAAAGTTGAAAGTCACTGAGTCATCGGGGGCGGTGGGACAGAGGGAGGAGCCCAGCCCCCAACACAGCCTGCCATTGGGGGGCGAAGAGGATCACTACCAACAAAAACCAGCCGCAGTACCGGGCGAACAAATAAGACAAACAGCAGGGGCAGGAACCGCCGCAAGGGGCAGAAGGGTCTGACAGCCGACATGAAGTTTCACGGCCAGAGAGTGGCGAAGGTAGCGCCAAAACACGATGCGGGTTCAAACACAGCTTTTGTACAAGTACCGGATGATGCACCACAAGAAGAATCGGGAGGAGAAGTTGCGGTAGAAGCAGCTGGTGTAGATGAGGCAGAAAGGAAGGAAGTTGCAGCACACCAAGACACCGTGCAGCATGCACCATCTCCCTTTTACGAGAGGCCATCGCAGTCATCGTCTTTTTCAAATGGCGGCTTTGCTGCATTAGATTGGAAAGAGGAATGCACCGTGCAGGAGATTTTCAAACAGTTTCCACTTTCTGACGCTGCAGAGAAAACAGAAACGTACCGGCGTGGAGACAAAGCGCCTGCTGCCGAGGCTGACCACGGCACCGCATTTCTTCCAGCTGCAGAGTTTAACGCCGCCGCCAGCACCACCACGACCAATCATAATGCGAGCCACCTGAACGGAGAGGACGCCGGACCCTCCACAGAAGAAGTGGAGAAGAAGAATGCAACAACAAAACCGAAGGCACATCAGCCGGCAAAGTTACCCCGCAGCCCACAGCGAGGGGTTCAAGAGGGACATCGCCACCGCCACTAACAACATAAACACAGCTTCGCATGGCGGCAGTGACAGCAGCACCGTAGTCTCCCACACCACCTCCCTT
>NW_915041.1:0-1483 GCF_000209065.1 Trypanosoma cruzi
CCGCCGTTCACATCAAATCACTGCACTACTCGACAATGGAAGTGATGCCTCCCAGAAGGGACCCGAAGAATGAGAAGTGCCGCTGCTTCTTGTCGTTCCGCTCAAACAGTGAGGAATATCCGGACATTCTGTTCGTGCCGACCCTCGAGCGATTTGCCGATGCGAACGAGGAGAACGTTCCTGCCGCGCAGGTTAACCGCGTGCAAACAGCTCTCTCCATGCTGGTACTTATGAGGCAGCAGACTCCTCGGATGGCTGACCAATCGGAGACCCCGCCAACGGAGCTGACAGATGTCTCGAAACTCACGGCCGGCCTCGAGGATGGTGTGGAGTCCTCCGAAAATGGTCTGCTCGACGTTTACGCAAGAGAAGAAAATGCAAGAAATCTGCTCCGCCTGCCAGTGAGGTCTATGCTGGAGAACAAGGACTTGGGAGACAAGCTCATTGGAAAGCTGCCAGTACCCCACCGCCTCAGCGAACTTGCATCACAACTGGGCATCAAGCTTAAGAAGGCCCTCACGGATTATCCGCTGTGCTACGAGTACCTCTCCCCGGGAGCCACCGTGGCGGACCCGACGTGCCAAAAGAAAGACCACCACCCCTTGCATGACCTCTACTACATCAGCGGCAGGTACTGAGCGACGTGAGGTGCGTGGCGAGTAGGAGATGCATGCAGTGGGAGAGGAGGAAATAGGGGAACAGTAGTGAAAGGAAAGAAATTGAGGGGGAGAATAAAAAGCATTTGGGAAATATTATGCAGCGGTGCAAATACGCATTTATGTTGATTAAAGGAATGAAAGGAGAACAAGAAGATGTGGTTTTTAGTATGAACGAGGAAGGTAGCATTGTGCTCCACCTCAACGGGACAAAGTGATTTTCGCCTCGTTTTTATTATTTTTTGGCTTTTAAAAAGAAAAAAAATCGTCATTGTTCTTTTTTTGTCATGTTTTCCTCTCGATGTTGGGCTGGAAGGGAGTGGCGAGGAGCACCGGGCCGTGGGGGCTCACAGGCACACGCGCACCCCCATGGTGTCTGAAGCGGGCGCTCTCGTGTCAAACACCACTTCTCTCCCAACGGCCATTGAGGGGTTGGGTCCGTTTTGTTTGTTTTTTGTATGTGCCCTCATGCATCTTGGCCTCCCTTTAGTGGTTGTGTTGTTTTCGCCATAATCTTTTTGGTTTTGGATTATTTTATTTATTTATCACCCCTTTTTTGTTGTTTTTTCGACCGGGTGTTGTGCGTTTCTTATCGTCTTGAGTGCCGTTGTGTTTTTTGGTGGTGCTGGGGAGAGGGCGGGGAGGGAAGTGTGTTGATTATGAGTGGTGGATTTATGCGGCGGCGGTGTCTCGCGCGGCGTGTGTGTTGGAATGACGGGCGGTCGTTGTGGTTACTTCTTGCGTTGTTGTGGCTGTGGCGTCTGCTGATGAAGTTATTCTATTTTTCTTTTCTTGTATATATATTTTTTTGGCCCTGTACGTGTGAA
>NW_915042.1:0-1484 GCF_000209065.1 Trypanosoma cruzi
TCGGAAATGACGACATCACATCTCTGCCATTCAATCATCGGCGTGCTGTCTGCGTGCTGCACATAAATCATCTCCCACGACAATCCTTCAGAAAATTCCTCCCAACCATTAAAATATGCCGCCAGGCACTCAGTGAACTGCCGCACAGTGCTGGTTGTCGTGTGGTGTTCACCCGCCGTCGTCATCCGCAGCCCAACCAACGTCTTCGGATTTGAGTCCGAAAAGAAAAAGCCGTCCACCAGCGGAAAGTTTTGAGCCTCCGGTTTGTACAGCACCCGAGACTCTATATTAATCTTCTTTTTAAATTTTTCCAGGCACTCTAAAAGACAGGGCTTGAAGGGGCGCTCATGTGGACACACTCTCAACGCACAACGGTGTGGCGGAGCATTTGCTGTTATTTTCAGCTCCGTGAGTTTCGGTATTATTGCTTTTACAAAGGCCGCACTTAAAAATGCAAACGAGGAATGATCTTCAAGGGCTTTTGATATGAGATCGTCCTCGATGGCCAATATGAGTAAATTAAAATCACGCTGCTGCATTAACGTCGCCAACTTACATAACGTTAATTCTGCAAGGTGAGAAGAAATCAGTGCATTTAAAGGCAATTCGGAACCCTCACTTCCTCGTACTCGTACGACCTTCACAAGTTTGTCAGAGACGTAGTTACCACACATTTTACCAGTCCCCAAAACAGTGTAATAGTTGGTGTCCTGCAAGGTCATTTTATCAACTGTACTTTCGCACGAGACAATCCGACCTTTGTATGGTCTCTGATCAAAGATGTAGCGAATAACCGGTCCCACTTTATCCATTCGACATTCCACCTTTTTCCAGTAGTCCGCTTCTTCCTCCGCTTCTTCCTCCGCAAGCTGTCGATTTTGCTTCATCCAAACGCACATCGCCTTCACATCATCTTTATCAGGACAATTCATGATGATTCGACTGGCACTTACTTGCGTCGTCCATTTATCATAGTTGTCCAGGTTTGGCGATGACACTACAATCATGCCCCATCCAGTACAGGGCGCAATATCTGTGTCGGGCGGTGTTCCTTTCTTTGCCACATCGTAAATAATATACCCTTTCATCCCACTCTTCCACAAACCATACAAAACACTCTTGGATGTTAAGTTACCCATGTATTTTGTCACGGTTTTGGTGGTCTTGTCAAACACGTACGCCGTTTCTCCAAAACAGTGGACAACCACTTGGAGTTTGTCCACATCGCAGTGCAGCAGCTGGTAAAGAAGGTAAGAGCCGGCAGCCATCGACTTCCCGATCCCGGGCGTCCCAATCAGCACATGCGGCACGGGTGAAGGATTGAGAGTCAAATGAAAATTGCTAAACCACTTAGTTAGATCGCCCTTGACGATCTGCCACACTCGATCCACCTCACAGTTAACACACAAGTCATTACCACACCTATGCGGCCCATTCAGCGTGTACGGCCACCCCCTGTCCGAGGTGAGCACCATCAACACGGG
>NW_915043.1:0-1484 GCF_000209065.1 Trypanosoma cruzi
CCGCAGTCTGTGCTCTTCCTGATGGCAGCGACACATTTTCGGCGTGACGGTGATGGAACTCCAGTGCGTGAAGTGATTGAGATTTCCAGGCAAGAACTCGGCCCTCTTTGGCATGTTAATGAATCTTCTACGTGGGTATCGGAACCCTATTCCGGAAGCATACCGAGAGGTTTGTTTGGCAGAAGCACGGTTTTATGGATTGGAGCACTCATGGGAGTCGCGTTACCCTGTTGCGGCCACCGGTCCCTTTCGCCCGCTCATTTGCAGCGACAGACTTCTCTCGGATGCTTTGTGCGCCGCGGCGAGTCCGTTTTACTCCAGCGGGCTTCACTTCATCACTTTTGGGATATCACGCTGTGAGACGGTGGGGGTGGGGGTTGGGGCGGAGGGTGCACGCCTGAGTTGGATGGATGGCATGGGCCAGTGCGAAGACTTGGCCCTTTACTGGAACGACGGGCGAGTGACCCACAATTTTGGAGGCCTGTTCACGGAGAAGACGGGCTGCTCGTTCACCTCCAACGCGTTGATCAAAGTTGAGTTGGACTGCGAGGAGAACATCGTGCGATGGTCGCTCTCGGGCGAGCAAAGTGTGGCCGTCGTTCGCCTTCCGCCAAAGACGAGTTTCGCGTTTGCAGCGGTGCTCGTGGGACCATCCGAGGTGCGGATATTACGCGGGGAGTAGCTTTTATTACTGTGTGTTTTATTATTATTATTTATTTATTTATTTATTTATTGGTGGGTACTTTTGTCGCCTTTCCCTCTTTGCGGGTGTGCGGTGGTCGCCGGTATGTGTTCTCCCAGTTTATCTCTGCGTCCTACGACACTCCCCGAGAACAGTTTTTCTTTTTGCTTTCTTTTTCTTTTCTTTTTTTTTTTTTCTTTTTTTTCTCTATTGGCGTCGGAGCAGCGGCAGGGTTTTCGCCTTCATTGTTATCATAGTTATTATTATTATTGTTTGGGGATTAGGAGGAGTCGGGTCGGTGGAAGAAGTGTCGTGCGTTTTTAGTGAAGAAAGAACCAATGCGCCGGGTGCTGTTGGGCACACGTGTCACCGGCCTGCCGCTGTGGTGCGGCTGCCGTTGCTCCTCTGGTAAAACTGAAGGCCAAACAACGCGAGATGACGGTCATCCGCCTGCAGCTGAGGCATCGCCACCGTCAGCGGGAGAGGCGAGGGGTGAATATACGATTCCCACCGCCGATATCTTGCGGGCGGTGAAGCAGCGGGATTTCAACGCCTTTCAATCACATGCGGCTGACATTGTGCAGCACACATGGAAGGAGGAGCACAGCATCCCGGCAGTCTGCTTGCTGTTTTTTCTGATCACGTGGTATTGGGCGTCGAGCTCACGCCGCCGCGTCGTGCGTTCCTGCAAGGCGACCGAGGCCAAAGTGAAGGAAGAGGCGGACCAGACGCTTACTCTGGTGAACACACTTGTGCGGAAATGGAGACAAGATGTTCAGAAGGCAGACCAGCAGCTGCAGTG
>NW_915044.1:0-1484 GCF_000209065.1 Trypanosoma cruzi
CACACACTGGACGCCAAACAACCCTGAACTATCCGCTGCTTGGAGGAATGTCGCGAGACCTTGCCCACAGGGGTGCTGCAGTCGGCGGATCGTTTTCGAGTGGCTGCTGCACCACACGCTGTGGTCTAAATTTTTGTTTCGAATTATGAATGGTGGTGGTCAGAGACACTCTCTTTCAATGTCTGTTTGCGTGTTCACACACTGGACACCAAACAACCCTGAACTATCCGCTGCTTGGAGGAATTTCGCGAGACCTTGCCCACAGGGGTGCTGCAGTCGGCGGATCGTTTTCGAGCGGCCGCTGCACCACACGCTGTGGTCTAAATTTTTGTTTCGAATTATGAATGGTGGTGGTCAGAGGCACTCTCTTTCAATGTCTGTTTGCGTGTTCACACACTGGACGCCAAACAACCCTGAACTATCCGCTGCTTGGAGGAATGTCGCGAGATCTTGCCCACAAGCGTGCTGCAGTCGGATAATCGTTTTCGAGTGGCTGCTGCACCACACGCTGTGGTCTAAATTTTTGTTTCGAATTATGAATGGTGGTGGTCACAGGCACTCTCTTTCAATGTCTGTTTGCGTGTTCACACACTGGACGCCAAACAACCCTGAACTATCCGCTGCTTGGAGGAATGTCGCGAGATCTTGCCCACAAGGGTGCTGCACTCGGCGGATCGTTTTCGAGCGGCTGCTGCACCACACGCTGTGGTCTAAATTTTTGTTTCGAATTATGAATGGTGGTGGTCAGAGGCACTCTCTTTCAATGTCTGTTTGCGTGTTCACACACTGGACGCCAAACAACCCTGAACTATCCGCTGCTTGGAGGAATGTCGCGAGATCTTGCCCACAAGGGTGCTGCAGTCGGATAATCGTTTTCGAGCGGCTGCTGCACCACACGCTGTGGTCTAAATTTTTGTTTCGAATTATGAATGGTGGTGGTCAGAGGCACTCTCTTTCAATGTCTGTTTGCGTGTTCACACACTGGACGCCAAACAACCCTGAACTATCCGCTGCTTGGAGGAATGTCGCGAGATCTTGCCCACAAGGGTGCTGCACTCGGATAATCGTTTTCGAGCGGCTGCTGCACCACACGCTGTGGTCTAAATTTTTGTTTCGAATTATGAATGGTGGTGGTCAGAGGCACTCTCTTTCAATGTCTGTTTGCGTGTTCACACACTGGACGCCAAACAACCCTGAACTATCCGCTGCTTGGAGGAATGTCGCGAGATCTTGCCCACAGGGGTGCTGCACTCGGCGGATCGTTTTCGAGCGGCTGCTGCACCACACGCTGTGGTCTAAATTTTTGTTTCGAATTATGAATGGTGGTGGTCAGAGGCACTCTCTTTCAATGTCTGTTTGCGTGTTCACACACTGGACGCCAAACAACCCTGAACTATCCGCTGCTTGGAGGAATGTCGCGAGATCTTGCCCACAAGCGTGCTGCAGTCGGATAATCGTTTTCGAGTGGCTGCTGCACCACACGC
>NW_915045.1:0-1484 GCF_000209065.1 Trypanosoma cruzi
AAACAATATCAATAAGATTTGTGGCGTATAGCGTGTGCAGCTCCCTTTGCGTGTTCCCTTCCATAAAGATTAGGAAGTGCAAATAGTCGTGTAGCGGGTAACCACCGTATCCAAGAAGCATCGGGAGGATCATTGAAACCGATGGTGCCCGCAACTGCGGCCGAACGACTGCCAGCAATGCAGCATTAATATCGACACTCAGCATCCAAGGAAAGTACTGCATGTACAGCTGCACCTCGCCGCTCATTTGTAACACAACAGCAGCCTCATGTACGAGACGTTGAGCTTGGCAGCACTCCAACGCCTCTGAAAACCTCCCGTCACACGCGAGTACTAAAGGCACAATCATCGGTTTAGGTCGTATGCCGTCTTCAGAGACGTAACGTAAACATTCTTCAGGCACAAGAGTCGAAGATAAGAGAAACATATCCGCCAACTCATCGTCCGTATACGGCACACACTCCAGCACGTAAAGAAGAAAAATAGCAAATTCAATCGCACTTTGTTCCTCTGTATTACTCCCCAGCCCAAGTGAGCGCCGGCGTAGAAGCAGCTCATACAAATCTTGATAGGCTTCACCACTACTCAAGGTGGGAGTTACTTTAACTTTCCACGCATCGGTGTCTTCCGGTGAGCGTCTCAGCTCTGGCACAAGTTCCAATAGCTCTTGTGTGGGTGTTGATGCCAGTTCAAAATAATGAAAGGCCTCTGTGTACTTTTTCTCCATCAGTGCATGACGTGCACAGACATTATAGACACGCCGTAGATGCACATCTTTTTCTGCAGTGTGTGTGTGATCGACGTAGCGCAGAGCACGTTCATACAGACCTGCATCAATGTAGAGCGCGACTATAGTCTTCCTCGGCATCAGTAACAGGAACTGGACGCTGCGACCACAGAGACCATAAATGCCGAGAGGCGTGGAGTGCACCTGCTGCGGTGCCCCGTCAAAACCGGAGGTCGAATAGGCAGAAGAGGCATTAATGTGGGGAAACTCATCCTCACCGTCTAACCACGACCGCATCAACACGCCACCATCCGCTTTGATGCCAATAAAAAATGGTGGTGCCCACGCAACATCGACGACGGATTCTGAAAATTGAACAGGTGACACCGTTTCAAGGTCTGTTTCTGTTGTGGCATCAAATAAAGCAAGCTGGTCGTCACTTATTCGAATCAATATATATGAGCTTTCTCCAAACCCCTCCACATAACGGCAAAGTAGACCTTGGGTCAATGTATCCACCACCCCCATTCGTTCTCGCAAATGATGGGTGTTCACATCAAACACACAGTACTCCTTTAGGCTGCCCGTCACAATAAAGTCTCGTTGCCATGCCATGGTTTGTGTATCTTCCGGTGCCAAGATGTACAGAGATTCGGCAGCAGCAGGTTCTTGAGTCTCCGTGCCGCTTTGAAGAATCCGAGAATCTCGTTCTGTGTACTCAACGAGAACAATCCATCTTTTGATAAGCACGGCAAGA
>NW_915046.1:0-1484 GCF_000209065.1 Trypanosoma cruzi
TGCCACGGCGCACTCCATAAAACAGGGTGCGTTGAGGCACGCAGCTCCAATCGTGGAGACATGCAATTTTGACCCACACGTGATCTTGCAGTTGGCGATGCACGTTGACCCGTTCGACCTTCCCCAGAATACTGTTTGATATTTGGGGAGGTACACCACAATGCTGACCCAGGTGTCGTCGCTGCTCGCATTGATGTGAAGGGAAAACTGCGAAGGGCATCAACTCTGGTTGAAAGGAGAGAGGCGTTTTTCATGCTTTTTATCATTGCGCTGCTACTATAACGCGACGCGAGCCAAGGACGCGTCCGGCCACTCCACAAGACGCACGAACCATCCCGCCGCAGCAACAAGTCAACGTGCCCGTGTTGAATCTGGAGTGGATCCAGAGCCGATTGCACCCGGCTACCCTGGAGAGACTCGTGCAAGTATGGGGACTCGTCGGGCGGTCCCCTTTCCCTCTGCCCTCCTCCGGCAAGGCGCGCGAAAGCTCACGGAGGATTCCAGTCGCCGACGCGCGATTGCTGAAGGAAGCGGGAATAATCGAGGACGCTTTTTCTGCAAGAACAGGCGGATAGATAATACCCTTTTGGTTGTGGAGGAGAAAACCACCGGTTTGCGACGACGATGGATCGCGTGGCCACGCGACAGGAACAGAGGCGACGCTTACGAGGCGAATGTTCCTCTTCTACACATTTTCATTGTTTGCCGCCTGTGATGGCTGAGGCCGCTTCCTGCCTGGACTTAAAGGCGTCCTTTTTGCAAGTCCCTTTACCGCGGGAGACTCGGCATCTCTTTCGATGCCGCGTGGAGGACGGCACGCTGGTGGAGCTGACACGGCTCCCAATGGCATACAAGGCCGGCCCAGAAATTCTCCAGATTATTATTACCTCGGCGATTGCGGTGGTGACGACGGTGGTTCGCCTCCTCTGGGCTGCACCTCCATTGGTGCGTGTCGACGTTTGGATCGGTAATATACGCATTGCAGGGTCGATAGGCGATGTGACACGGTGAGAAGCCCAGGTGCTTCGTAATGCGGTCGGCCGTCGCGCCACGATAGGAGAGGATCGCGAATCGGGTGCTGCGCAGTACACCTTCCTGGGGGTGCAGTTTGATCACACTCACCGTGCGGTATCCCTGAGTGAGAAGTTTGTCCGGTCTTTACGCGCCATGCCGGCGCTTAATTCTTTGACCATCGCGGAAATGGAGGTTGTGGCGTCACGCTTTTCGTATGTGGCGGCCATTTTGGGCACGTGTTTATGTGTCTACTGCTTTCTCATCAAGGCAGTGCAACGACGATTATCGGCACTTGACCGGGGGATTGTGCAGGAGACATCCCCAACGAAAATTCAGCCGGCAGCGGTTGGCTTGGGCGAGAGACTGCGACACATCATCGAGGATACAACCGTAAGCGAATCATCGAGCCCACGGAAAAGGCGTCGGCCGCCATCATCAGGGACGCATCGCTCCATGGATGGGGAGCCGTC
>NW_915048.1:0-1485 GCF_000209065.1 Trypanosoma cruzi
CTACGCGAAGACACGAGTTGGCAACAGACACGCCGATCGGTCTTCCACGCTGCGAGGAGCTCCTCAGGGGTCCGTATTGGGAACACATGTTTCTTCTCTCTTTACGCACACCCACTTCTCAATCTGCTGAACGGCTTCCCAGGCGTCACAGCAGACATGCACGCGGATGATCTCTCCATTGTAATCGGCGGCCACTCTCGGGAAGACACCATTCCTGCAGCCAACACGGTCCTCAAAAAACTGCACGCGCGGGGCCAGTAAAGTGGCCTGGCCATCAACCCGTCAAAGTGCAAAGCCGCTTGGTTCACACTCTCCACGCACACGGAGTCAAACTATGATCGCAAAGGAAAGTGGCCGCTGGAAGTGGCTGGATGTAAAATTCCAGTCATGACCATGGGGGCATCGCGAACTGCGAAGCTTCTCGGCATGGATCTCGATCCGCAACTGACGCTAAATGTGGCGGCCGCCTCGCAACGGATATCGCAGCCACGCCGCATTGCGCACAAAGAGGCGGGGCCATCTCCACATGACCCACGCACGTTCATCATCGGATACGGCGCATCCAAATTACGCTACGGCAGCGAGCTCATATGGGCAGTAGCGACGGATTCAGCGAAGAATGAGATGCAAGAGACGTACGCAGGTCTGGCACGCATTGTTAGCGGAGTTCCGAGCACTGTCGACCAGTAATCCGCACTCCTAGAAGCAAATATACCGCCGCTCCATGTCGTCCGCCTGCACGCGGCTCTCCATGTTTGATAACACACGCAATTGTCAGATGGACTGGGAGCGGAGACCCCCGCCTGAGCCATCGCCTCGCGCTGGTTTCCGCATCCCGCCATTACCTCGGCACGAGCCATATGCCTTCGTAGACGCATGCGCAAAGGGCTACGGCATCACCGAGAGCTCACCACGCGAAGAGCGGTTCTTTCGTGGCTCCACTCCTCCCTGGTCTGCGGCCTCCGCTCACCGGGTCACCATCGGTGTGGAACTTCCGATAGACCACTCGATCACCGACGAAAAAGAACTGATACGGGAAATGCGCAGAGTCAGCGAAGAGGCTCTAGCGCTGCACAGCCACCGCTCGTGGATACTCGCAACGGATGGCGATTTCGACGTTCCCACGCCAGCCTGCGTTGGCATACCGCCTTCATCCCTGCATTCCTCGCAGATAATAGAGAAAGCAAGTAACAACTGCGGCACACGCCCTTGAAGCTGCAGGACGGAATCCAGTGCGCTGCTCTTGGCCCTGCAAAGGCTGATTATCCCTCGGATCCACCACAGAAGTAAAAACCCCGCTTGTGGCGACACAAAGCCAGTCTCTCCTGGCGGCCCTCAACAAGGACCGGACCTGGCAGCGTCTCTTGACACTGATGCGTGCCGGCCGGTCCGTGCACCGGCAGTTTTGTTACGGACATTGTGGAGTGCATGCTAATGAGCCTGCGGCTCAGCATGCGACGCAGACCATGGCAACCGGACAACACA
>NW_915049.1:0-1485 GCF_000209065.1 Trypanosoma cruzi
TGCGCACAAACATGCGAACTGAGCAGCAAGTAAAACGGTTCATCACTGTGGAAATGCATACATGCGCGCGGAGACACACAAGTAAACTGTAAGCATCCGAGAAAGCAGTGGAAAAGCGGGGCTCGCAGAAAACGCTGGAGGGGAAAGTCCCGTAAAAGCGGGCGCACGGATGTTTAAACGTGACGCCACACCCACTTCTCCGCCAAGGGGCTCACAGCCCGGTGCGTCTCAGATGTAAACCAAAATGCAGAACAGGCCACAGTCAACCCGCAAGCACGTGGTGCGTGCAAAACGGCAGGGTGGCGGGAGCTCCATGTGACAATAACAGAAAAAAAAGTATACGCAAAATCAGGAACGCATGCGCCGCTCCGTGCCGAATAGGGAACGTTGTATCACGCGGTCAAGTAGCAATCAAAAAGACCAGCCCACTGATCCTCCTCCGTGTGCAGCGCGCCAGCGTCACTCAACTCGTTGAGGCTCAATAGGCCAAGCGTATCCCAGCTGATGAACACACCATCCACAATTAGGGAAGGGGCCTCGGCACCAGCATCAAAAGTGGTTTGCAGCTCCTCCCTCGCCCAGGGGACGGTGGAATAGATGAGGGCGAGGCCATTTTCCTCGTTGCGGGGAAATTCCTCGAAGACGCCGGTGGCCTCTGTGTACAGTTGAACACCACACGCACCGTGTGCCGCTCCCAAAGACAACGCATCGTTCACGTCAACGCCAGGACGCAATGGCACCAACTCCATAAACACCTCACGGAGATGCGCTCCACAGTAGCGGTAAATGCAGTTATTACGGCCTAAAGGAGGTGGCAAGTGCGGCGGTCGGTTTGGGTTCAGTTGGTAGCGAAGGACCGGCCGAGGGTTGACGTACATGCCGGCGATGGGATCCCCGGTGACATTGGACAGTTCATATGGCATGCGTTGGTTCCGGTGAAGTCGGTGCGTGCACTTGTACCGTTTCTCGCTGCCGTGGTTCCACAGAGGAGGTAGCCTGTACACATTCCACCCACGAATCCGCTCCAAAGAGCCTTTCAAGGAAAATGGGGGAGGATCACTCATGTATGTGATCTCAAATAGTGGTGTGACGAAGTCATGAAGTCCCTTTGTCATCTAGCGTGGCAAACTATTCACAGGCCTCAAACCAAGTATTACTCTTTGTTTCCGTTTCGTCCGCTACAAACGCAAGAAGAAAAACGGGGAAGAATCCAACGGCTGAGATGGGGAGAAAAACACGCAGGGGGGGAGAAGGTACCAGAAATTGCATTGCCCTTCCGTCCGGACTCAGCGGTGACGGTCGCAACGGACGCCCGGCCCGCTTCTCTCATGCCCATAGACAGGTGCACATAGATAGGGGGATGGGAGGGTGCGCACAAACATGCGAACTGAGCAGCAAGTAAAACGGTTCATCACTGTGGAAATGCATACATGCGCGCGGAGACACACAAGTAAACTGTAAGCATCCGAGAAAGCAGTGGAAACC
>NW_915050.1:0-1485 GCF_000209065.1 Trypanosoma cruzi
TCGCGAAATTCCTCCAAGCAGCGGATAGTTCAGGGTTGTTTGGTGTCCAGTGCACGAACACGCAAACAGATAGTGACAGAGAGTGCCTCTGACTCTCACCATTCATAATTGGAAACAAAAATTTGGGCCACAACGTGTGATGCAGCGACCGCTCGAAAACGATCAGCCGAGTGCAGCACCCGTGTGGGCAAGAGCTCGCGAAATTCCTCCAAGCAGCGGATAATTCAGGGTTGTTTGGTGTCCAGTGCATGAACACGCAAACAGATAGTGACAGAGAGTGCCTCTGACTCCCACCATTCATAATTGGAAACAAAAATTTGGGCCACAACGTGTGATGCAGCAGCCGCTCGAAAACGATCAGCCGAGTGCAGCACCCTCGTGGGCAAGAGCTCGCGAAATTCCTCCAAGCAGCGGATAGTTCAGGGTTGTTTGGTGTCCAGTGTGTGAACACGCAAACAGATAGTGACAGAGAGTGCCTCTGACTCCCACCATTCATAATTGGAAACAAAAATTTGGGCCACAACGTGTGATGCAGCAGCCGCTCGAAAACGATCAGCCGAGTGCAGCACCCTCGTGGGCAAGAGCTCGCGAAATTCCTCCAAGCAGCGGATAGTTCAGGGTTGTTTGGTGTCCAGTGTGTGAACACGCAAACAGATAGTGACAGAGTGTGTCTCTGACTCCCACCATTCATAATTGGAAACAAAAATTTAGACCACAACGTGTGATGCAGCAGCCCCTCGAAAACGATCAGCCGAGTGCAGCACCCTCGTGGGCAAGAGCTCGCGAAATTCCTCCAAGCAGCGGATAGTTCAGGGTTGTTTGGTGTCCAGTGTGTGAACACGCAAACAGATAGTGACAGAGAGTGCCTCTGACTCCCACCATTCATAATTGGAAACAAAAAATTTGGGCCACAACGTGTGATGCAGCGACCGCTCGAAAACGATCAGCCGACTGCAGCACCCGTGTGGGCAAGAGCTCGCGAAATTCCTCCAAGCAGCGGATAATTCAGGGTTGTTTGGTGTCCAGTGCATGAACACGCAAACAGATAGTGACAGAGTGTGTCTCTGACTCCCACCATTCATAATTGGAAACAAAAATTTGGACCACAACGTGTGATGCAGCAGCCGCTCGAAAACGATCAGCCGAGTGCAGCACCCTCGTGGGCAAGAGCTCGCGAAATTCCTCCAAGCAGCGGATAATTCAGGGTTGTTTGGTGTCCAGTGCATGAACACGCAAACAGATAGTGACAGAGAGTGCCTCTGACTCCCACCATTCATAATTGGAAACAAAAATTTGGACCACAACGTGTGATGCAGCAGCCGCTCGAAAACGATCAGCCGAGTGCAGCACCCTCGTGGGCAAGAGCTCGCGAAATTCCTCCAAGCAGCGGATAATTCAGGGTTGTTTGGTGTCCAGTGCACGAACACGCAAACAGATAGTGACAGAGAGTGTCTCTGACTCCACCAATCATAATTGGAACAAAAA
>NW_915051.1:0-1485 GCF_000209065.1 Trypanosoma cruzi
CGGCGAACAAAATGAAAATGTCGATTGGGAAGCGACACGGCGGCACTTCTCGCGGCGGCGCACAGGCCGGCGCTGGCACACGTCTCGCTGTTGCGCGCTGACGCCGTTGCGTTTGCCGACACACGGCAGCAACTGTTGGCGCATCACGACCCCACGCTTCTCCTGCTGGAGCTCGCCTGCGAGAAGGCGATGCCGTCTGCCGCGGAATACACGGCGGGAGACGAGTGGAGTTGGATCCGGCCTCCGTCGAGTTATTTTGCCGAACTCACAGAAAGTGAGCGAGACGCGGCTGTTTGCATTCCGGCGGTGATGCGCTGCTCGTGCCCTCTAGTCCGTGCGACAGCGTCGTTGTTGTCACCGTCGTTGTGGATGAACAGTGCCGTCACGCTGAATGGGGTGCTGCGCGAGGTAGGCTACAAGGTCGGTTGCCTGTCGAAATACGGATCGTGACAGGGCCAATGCGATGTGCGGTTGATATTCTCTGCGAGTAGTCGCAGCAGGAGTTGTTTTGTCGCCGGCACCGTCGGGAATATGGGACGCAAAAGGAGGAGGGAGAAGTGTGTGCCTTCCCTGTTTGTTTTTTTGTTTTTTGATTGTTGCGCTTTTCCTCTCTTTTTTTTTTTTTTTTGTGTGTGTGTGTTTTTGTCTGTTTCTCTGTTGTGATCCTGCAATTTCCCACCCATCCGGCTGCTTCTTTGCCCCGCGTCTCCCTTGTCGCTTTAAAGGAGTTTATTTGTAGAGAATTTGGACGGGGTGAAATCATTACGGAGGTGCGCCATGGTGTCTGTGGATCTTCTTCATGTGCTTACGGTCTGCGTGCGAGGGGCGCTGGCGGCCCAGCGGTACATTGCGCTGGAACTACTGAAGGTGCAGGAGCTTGAAACGCAGCTGCCCGCTCTCCCCATCATGGATCAGGACCCACAAACAAAGAAGGTTTTGTTAGCATTGCTGCACCAGGCGGTAACCGTCAAAGTGAAGGAGCAGTTGAGCAACAAGAAGGACGCCGCCGCCATGGACCTTGTGACCACGGCAGATGTCGTGACGCAGGCCGTCTTGGAACATGTTTTGCGGGACGCATTCCCTGATATGCCCTTTACAATTGTCGGGGAGGAAGAAGTGGCAAGCGGATCTGTGAAATCTCTGGCGGAACGCTGTGTGGAGAAGTATTATAGGGAACTCACCTTGGTGCCGTATCAGACGGAGCTTGAAGCCCACGCACGCCGCATGGGTAGTCAAGTGACTGCGGCAACATGGAAGGAACTGCGCGAGAGGGTTGGTGTGTTTATTGATCCCATTGACGGGACAAACTGTTTTGTTGAGGGACTGTGGGAAGTTCCACTGACACTTGTGGGTCTCACTCTCGATGGTGTTCCGGTCGCCGGGGTAGTGAACCGCGTGTTTGGCTTCAGCGTGGCACAAATGACCTCTGAAAACAGCAGCAGGAGCAGCACAAGTCTTTCGTATGTGTGGAACTTTGGATTAAAA
>NW_915052.1:0-1485 GCF_000209065.1 Trypanosoma cruzi
CCGCAATCTCCTTCATCTTTGACAGCACCATCGAGCTCACCTCCTCCGGGTTGAACGTCTTTGTCTCGCCGCGGAACTGCACCTGGATCACCGGCTTGTCGTCGCCCTTCGTGATGACCTTGAAGGGCCAGTGCTTCATGTCCGACTGCACAACGGGGTCGCTGAACTTCCGCCCAATGAGGCGCTTCGCGTCGAAGACGGTGTTCGTCGGGTTCATCGCAACCTGGTTCTTCGCGGCATCACCGATCAGACGCTCCGTGTCGGTGAACGCCACGTACGACGGCGTTGTGCGGTTGCCCTGATCGTTCGCAATGATCTCCACGCGCTCGTTCTGCCAAACACCAACGCACGAGTAAGTTGTGCCGAGATCGATGCCGATGGCTCCCTCGTACGTCATTTCCTTCTTCTTCCCTGCTGTTTTTTTAAAAGATAACTCTCGACCTTGATTGACTCTGGCGTGCTCCGTGGCACACGGCGGAGGAGCGGGGGAGAAAGGAGGAAAGGAAGCCGGCAGTACAAGGACACGCACACAGGCGGCAACAGCAACAACAATGGCAGAGGCAACCGTGGTGCCCTCAACAGCACAAGTGCCATCGCAATGACAGTACCAATAACAACCGTAACCAATAATAATAATAATAATAATAATAATAATAATAATAATAATAATAATAATAATAATAATAATAATAATAATAATAATAATAATAATAATAATAATAATAATAACAATAATAATAATAATAATAATAATAATAATGGAGAGGGAAAAAAAACAATAATAAAAATAGTGATGGCTGCTGGGTTTGTCGCAGACCACTACGTTCTACAAAGGAGAAAACCAACGGGTTATTCGTTCGCGAACAGACGCCGCCATGAGAACATCTTCAGGGATGCGCTCTCAGTCAACTTCCTCCACCTTCGGTCCTGACGAAGACGACGGGTTCGCGCCGCCAGGCATGCCCCCGGGCATTCCACCAGGCATACCGCCAGGCATACCGCCGCCCGCGCCCATGCCCTGGTACATCTTCGTCATGATGGGCGTGCACAGGTTCTCCAGCTCCTTCTGGCGGTGCTCGTACTCCTCCTTGCTGGCCTCCTGGTTGTTGTTCAGCCATTGCAGCGCCTCCTCCACGGCACTCGTAATCGTGTTCTTGTCGGCCTCCTCAATCTTGCCAGCGACGTTCGGCTCGTTTACGGTGTTCTTCATCGAAAATGCGTAGTTCTCAAGACCGTTCTTTGCGTCAATGCGCTCGCGCTGTTCCTTGTCCTGCGCCTCGTACTTGGCAGCCTCGGACACCATGCGCTCAATGTCCGCCTTGCTCAGGCGGCCCTTGTCGTTCGTGATGACAATCTGGTTGCGCTTACCGGTGCCCTTCTCCTCCGCGGACACGTTCAGGATGCCGTTGGCGTCGAGGTCAAAGGTCACCTCAATCTGGGGCACACCGCGCGGCGCCGGCGGGATGCCGGACAGGTCGAATGTGC
>NW_915053.1:0-1485 GCF_000209065.1 Trypanosoma cruzi
GGAGGCGAAGCTCCTCGTCGCTGATTGCTTCCCCGGGATCGCATGAACAGCGTGTACACACACCCAGATACTTCAGGTGGTCCTCAATTTTAATGGGAAGAACACTGTCACTGCAATTGAGGTCCTCCTTGGCGGTCAAGGCAGAACACGGTGTGCCAAAGATATCAGTGCAGTTCTTGTGCACCGTGTCCCCGTCATTGTCGTACCATACTTCATTGGGAACGTGTAAATACCCAACGAACATGGGGGGAACGTGGGGCACAGGATCCCGCTTGTGCGTCACGCGGTACAACTCATGGCCGCCGCGGCAAAACGATGCAAGAAGCCAGTTGACAAATGCCCCGTTTCCCACGCGCGGCTGTCCAAACGTGTACAGCAAAACCTTCACTGCACTGGGAAACAAGAAATTCTGCGACATCAAATTGGCAGCGGCGATTGTAGCCATGGCGCCGCCAAGGCTGTGTCCAGTGATGAGAATTCCCTCGATTCCTTTCTCCGCAACAAGTTCCTGTAGGTACCCCCACATCTCCGCCCACAATGACTTCAATTCGCAATTGAAGCCGGCGTGAACAAGACACCCAACGCAGCCATCCTGTATGTACGCAGCAGGGATAAAATCCAGATTGTGTAACCAGTTATTAATATCCCTTGTCCCGCGAAAACTTACCACAATCATGCTCTCGTTGACGCCCACAAACGCCTGCGTGCTGTGCGTGGCATTCGTAAATACACGCACCTTTTGCAATCCCGAGTTCCTGGCGCAGGAGGCACAATTCCAGCTGGGAATGGCTTCGGCCTTGCAGTACGCTGCCTTCGCATAGTACAGTGCCGTCGTTGCCAACTGCACCGAGTAGTCGGAGCGGACATCCTCCCCGCAGAGAAGGATGAGGAGGACGACCACGACAGTCATGGTGCGGCGGCGCATTGCCTCGGTTGTTGCCTGTGAAATGCCTTGGAGACTAGTGGAGCAGTCGGAGGGCAGAGAAGAGGGTGGGGGGTGATGGGCTGGTGGGCAGGGAGGACGTGGGAAGGCACAGCAGCAGCAGCAGCAGCAGCAGCAGCGGGGGATGTATTGTGACGCACCGTTAAAAAATGGGTGCTTTATATTGCAAAGTGTTTGGATTTTGCATGTGGCATAAAAAAGTTAAAAGTAAAGCAGCAACTTTTTTTTCTTACGTGAATCTCCTTTTCTCCTGGTGGATGCGATCACAACAAAAGTAGTCTGGACTCCGTTAAGCGGTCCTGTCCACAAATAAGTGCCTCCTCAGTTCCATGGGGCCATTCCGATCAATACTTCAGAGTTTTTCATATAACTGGGAAACCATCAATGAGACGGGCTACGGCGTCACATGCTCATTGCCAACAACAACAACAACAACAACAACAATGGCTACAGCAAACAAAGACTGTTTAGGCAAAGTGGACCAGTATAACAAGAAGTGTCCGCCAAATATACAAACAAAAATAACAACAAAAGAAGACAAA
>NW_915054.1:0-1485 GCF_000209065.1 Trypanosoma cruzi
CGCTGGCGGTGTGTGCGTTTTTGTGTGGAGGACCAAATCTTCTCACCCGCGGACTGACGGCACTGCGATGGTGTTTGTGTGTGTGTGTGAGGGCTAGTGTGGAGTCGCCGGCCAGGGCGAGGCCCTTGGCGATGCTTTTCCTGCTTGTCTTTTGTTCATTCCGTGTGTGTTGTGCTGCTTCTTGCTTTTCCCCCTCTCACCATTTTCTCCTGTGTTCCTGCGTGGAGTGGCCGCATGCTCACGGGCCATGTTGATTGTGAGTGCCTCTTGACGGCATTCATCTCTCTCCGCCTGTCTGTCTTTCATTCCCTGTTGGGTGTGAGGCGTGTTGCACCGCGTGAGGGCTGGCCCGCACACACCGATAGCCCGCCGTGACTTGCCGTGTTGCTGCTCTTTTCTGTGGGCGATGGTCCTCCGTGCCGTCCCTTCCGGATTGTCTCGTGCCTCGCTCTCTGCGTGGGTGCTCTGCTCTGCTCCTTACTGATATTTCTGGTGTATTGCCGCTGTTGCTGCTGTACTCTCCACTTCTTGAACACAGACACGCTAGGAAGGAAAGAAAACAAGCTTTAAACGCTACTGTGTAATTCGAAGGCACTGAAAGGATCAACAGCACACACACCGCCCACACACACATATTGATATGCTCTCACGTGTTGCTGCAGTGAAGACACCCCGCACACACAACCATCGCGGCATGACCGGATCCAGCGGAAGGAGGAGGGAAGGAAGAGAGAGTGAGCCGCAGAGGCCCAACATGTCCCGGCGTGTGTTTGCTTCTACGGTGCTGCTTCTCCTCGTCGTAACGATGTGTTGCGGTACCTGTGGAGCTGCTGCCGCCGGGGGCGGTAAGTCAAGTATTGCCATTAATCCATTTACAGGGACGACAAGGATAGATGCTACTTGTAAGGACGTTGGGATCAATACCGAAAGTGCTTCGCTTCGCGTTCCCAGTCTTGTTGAGGTGCAGGGTCATGTATTTGCTATTGCTGAAGCCCGTTGCAAGGATGGAGACAAGTGCAGCGACGTCAGCTTTACTGGGATTGCGTCAAAGTACCTTGATTTAAGTGGTGTCGCTGGTTCAACGGAGATCTCGACGGCAGATGCAAGTATCTTTGGCGCAGATCTTCTAAAGGAAGGGTCTGAGGGCATCCACACCAGAAACGGCATAACGCGGCCAACGACGCTTGTGCTTGGGGACAGTGTCTACATGCTCCTGGGAAACCACAGCCATACAAAGAAGTCGCAGGTTGAAGGTACGAATGAGCCAGGCCTTTTACTCGTGAAGGGAACTCTCACTGAAGAAAATGGACAGAAGAAAATCAGATGGAATGAGACCCATTTGGTGAACCCTGAACCCAAAGGATATTCTCATTCCTTGACCGAGTTAATTGGCGGTGGAGGATCGGGTGCTGTGATGGGTGAGGGCGCGCTTGTGTTTCCCATGCAGGCCAAAGGCAAGGAGGAACGAGAGTTTTGCTCTCTATG
>NW_915055.1:0-1485 GCF_000209065.1 Trypanosoma cruzi
GACCATCAAGGAGGATCATGCAGTGATCACTGTCCGTTGAGGGCTGTGCTGCCCAGTGGGTGACGGCACAGTCCTTCGACAGAGCGATGTTGGGCGCTGAAGTGCCCTGTCGCTTGGCGTATCTCGTGCACTCACCACTGTTGACGACCTGGAGTACATTCTCAATGCACCGCCGCGCAATGGTATCGCCACGGGGGTCTGATGGGATGCTGCGATTCCAAGCCTCCGTGTGTGCCTTGACGTCTGCGCCATTTATTTGTGGCCCGCCCGCGCAGAGCTGCCCATCCAAGCCCTCCGCTGTCATACTCTTTGTAGAGGGGGAAGGGATGTACGGACGACACCGTCAGTTTCATTCCTGCCTCTGGGCGGATGTTCGCTTGCGCCAGCTCGATGCCGGCGACAGGGGCCGGTACTGCTTCCTCCTGCGGCCTCTCCCGGACGAGAATGGACACATCGCCGCCTCGACGGGTGCGAGCAGTCCCGTGGTGCCGAAACTAGTGGCTTTAGGGTGGGGGACATCTCCGTCCCGCTCATCACACAAAACAACAGGTTCTCGTCATGCGACCCCATGCTCGGCGCCAGGCGCTTCGCCAGAGTGAGGCCGGCGGCGTTCCACCGCAACTCCCGCAGACAGGGACGGGGATTCTCTTACACGTCGCCACTCGGCAGCAACATGGTGCGGACGGCACCACAACACGTGCCCGCAACCTCATGGTGCAGCACCGCGCTGGGGCGGTCGGCAATGCCAGAGATACAGTACTTTGACACCACCCCGCTTGGACGCATTGTCAACCGTTTCTCTCGCGATGTTGACTGCATTGACAATCAGCTGCAGATAACATTTCTTTTCCTCCTGCGGGTTCTGTACAGCATATTCTCTTCTCTTGCTGTGGCCATCGACTCACAGCCATATGTCATTCTGGCATTGCTTCCCACGGTGTTTTTTTACTACAAGTTGATGGTCCTTTACAACGTCACCAACAGAGAAATTCGTCGCGTCGGCAGCATCGTGAAGGCGCCGATGATATCACTTGTTGGCCAGGCACTTGTTGGCTCCTCTACCATCAAGGCATACGGATGCGTGGCATCCATAATGAAGGAGTCACTGCGGCGGATAGACCGTGTGTGTGCCTCTTCTTTCCTTGAAAACGCAACGAATCGCTGGTTAGGAGTCCGAGTTGATTTTCTGGGGAATGTCATTGTCATCACCATCGCCCTTCTCGGCGTCATTGGGACAATGATGAGTTTCGGTACGCACGACATTGGTTTTGTCTCCCTCAGTCTCACCATGGCGTTGGCGTCCACGTCACAGCTCAATTGGCTTGTGCGGATGATTGGCACGATGGGGGCCGACATGAACAGCGTGGAGCGCATCCTGCACTACACCCACAACATTGATCATGAGGAGGTGCCTGAGATGGACAGGCTGGTGGATGAGCTACGGGAGAAGAACACGGAGGGCGGCGATGTCACGGCGACGGTGCT
>NW_915056.1:0-1485 GCF_000209065.1 Trypanosoma cruzi
TGCAATTGTCGAAGAGGTACTCCCAGAAAAAGCGGGATGCCATTGCTGAGAAAGCCAAAGAGCCCGACATTTCATTTCTTGACCCAGCACCGGAGGGCATCCCAATTCAGGACATGCTTCTTATGGGAGATTCTGCATTTGCCGCATCTGCGCGTGAGCGCATGAAACTGAAGAGCAATCCTGTTGCGAATGCGAGCAAGATCAGTGCCCTTGAGGAGGAGATGGATCAACGTGCTCATGTATTGGCTAAGCAGTTGCGTGCCAAAGAGCGCACTTTCCTTGATCCAGAGCCCGAGGGTGTTCCACTTGAGTTGCTTTCATTAAATGAAAATGAGGCCTTTCAGGACTTGGAGCGAGAGCTTCGTGCCCTAAATCACAAACCCCGGAAGGATGCCAAGGCAATAGTTGCTCTAGAAAATGCTTTGCTTAACCGAACACACGTGCTTGCCAGGGAGCTAAAGGAAAATGAGCGGAACATCTTTTTGGATCCACAGCCCGAGGGTGTGCCGGTGTCTGAGCTGTCGTTGGATTTAGACGAGCCGTTTCATACGATGGAGGTGGAACGTCTACGCCTTCGCCACGAGGACCCGCGCGCAAATGTGACAAAAGTAAAGAAGCTGGAAAATGCATTGAATGACCGTGCGCAGGAGTTGGCGCAGGTAATTTTAAGAGCAGGCCGTGCATTTCTTGACAAGAATCCCAAAGGTGTTCCCTTGGACATCCTTCCGCTGGACACGGATCCCAAGTTCCGCAAACTGGAGGCCGAGCGTGCGAAGCTAAAGGCGCAGGATCCCCGGCGCAATGGGAAGCTGATATTAGACCTGGAAAACGCAATGGCCGATCGTTGTCATGAACTTGCTGCTGATCAGCTGCGTGAGGACCTGACTGGTGTTGACATGCTGCCTCGTGATATACCCCTTGAATTGCTTCTGCCTCACAGCGACCCGACGTTTTCGGCGTTGGTGGATGACCTTCGGGCTCTGAAAAGGGACCCCGAGGAGAACGCGGATGCCATCGAGGCGGTCCTCTGTGCGATGAATGATCGTGCAGACGATTTGGCGGCAGCACAGCTTGACCGTGGTTTCTTGGATCAAGCCCCTGCGGGTGTTCCTCTGGAGATTCTGCCGCTGGACTCAGATGCCGAATTCCATGCGATGGAGACAGCACGTGTGAAGCTTAAGCTGAGTGATCCCCGGCGTAACGCGAAGAAGATTAGGGACCTCGAGGAAGAAATGAACGCTCGGGCGCATGAGCTGGCGAAGAACCAACTTGCGGAAGAC
Organism: Trypanosoma cruzi; assembly: GCF_000209065.1. Classification (NCBI taxonomy): domain Eukaryota; phylum Euglenozoa; class Kinetoplastea; order Trypanosomatida; family Trypanosomatidae; genus Trypanosoma; species Trypanosoma cruzi. The sequence goes on from NW_915056.1 coordinate 1,281, forward strand.
CTTGCTGGAGTGGATGCTGCGCCGGAGGGTATTCCCTTGTCACTGCTAAAGTTGACGGAAGACGGGGTCTTTGCGTCAATGGTTCCGTGGTTGCGTGAGCTGAAAAAGGATCCTGAGGCAAATGCTGAGCAAATTCGAAACTTGGAGGAAAAGATGAACAACCGAGCGTACGAGCTTGCTGATGCGCTGTTAGAGGGTGATCGCG
>NW_915057.1:0-1486 GCF_000209065.1 Trypanosoma cruzi
CACGACAGCCCGCCGCCCACTGCCTGCGCAACCTCGGGATACATCATGTCGCTGATGCACTCACCAACCGGGCGACGGTGACGGCGGCGGTGGTGGCGGCACTGGCGGCGTGGGCGGTGGCGGGCCAGCAGGCACAGGCGCCGGGACGCACACATCGCCGTGCCCTCCAGCAGCGCACTGGCAATTGCAGTCGCTGATCGCCGTCGTCAGCGGAGCAAAGCAGTCGCCCTCCTTCGTACACTCCCCGCACACCGCAACCGTCGTCACGTTGGTGATGCCGTTCAGCTCCAGTTCTACCGCCGTCGTCACCAATCGTCCCGCGACCGTCAGGCACCCAGCAACGAACCGGTAGCTGGCGTCAGCCTGCGATAGCAGAGGTCCCGACAACCCCGTCGAGCCCATCGTGCAGCCCGTCAGCGTCACCACACTGCTGCCGTCGATGTTCACAGTAGTTATTAGGGAGTAATGAAACATCGCACCCACACCCACGTCGTTGTCACGCCAATCCAGCCAGCTTGAATGGCGGACGGTAAAAAAGCTTAGTGAATATATGGCGTTGGACACGGAGCCGCTGTTCCCCACCACGCGCAACACGCTGTGATCCAACACGCTCAATCCGTGGCGCAGATAAAGAAGGCTTGTCCCGGAGGACATTGTATTGTTGAGCAAGGCAAAAACGGAATGGTCACTCACACTCGGCCTGCACACGTAAAACAGGTGTTCGTACCCATCAAAACTGCAGTACTGCGTGTACAGCGAGCTGCCATCCAACAGCATCAGCGTCCCTGTCGAGTACAAACCATACCCACCGTACATCGTTGCACGCGCCCTGACGTTGCTGACCAACAAAGAGGAAGCACTCAACACGACGTTCATCAGTAAAAATACGCCGAACTTGTTCCTCCTAGTGTCAAGCAGCTGGACCTCGGAGGACTGCACCGCGTCAACCTCCGTGACGGCAATGTCGCAGTGCTGCGGAAGGGCAGCTGCAAACAAAACAACGGAAGACCGCATTACAGTCTGGCTCACGCGGACGAGGACGCCGGCTGACTCGGCCGCCTCAGCACCACCAACAAACTGCAGCGCGGCACCCCCACGGAATGTGCACCCAGTGAGCGTGATGTTGATGGGGAGATGCAGCGGCATACTGTCGAAGGAAAACGTCAGCGTGGCACCCACGCCGCTGAATGTCACACCCACGTAGCAGTGGTGCGTCTTCCACATGTTCAGCGTAACGTTCGTCAGCGTCTGTTCCACACGCAGCTCGTGTCGCCGTCGACGGCTCTCTCCGCCACGGGCGGCACAACCGTGTCGGGCACCTCGAAGGGAAGACACGACGCGCCATGCCCATCGTCCTTGCAGCTGCACGAGCACGAGCTGCGGTCCACCGACTCCCGTCCGGGCATGTAGCACGCCGCGTCGTCGTTGCATGTGCCCACACTGAACACCTCCACCTCCTCGGAAACATAACGTCGTACGACACCTC
>NW_915058.1:0-1486 GCF_000209065.1 Trypanosoma cruzi
CACGCAAACAGACATTGAAAGAGAGTGTCTCTGACCACCACCATTCATAATTCGAAACAGAAATTTAGACCACAGCGTGTGGTGCAGCGGCCGCTCGAAAACGATCCGCCGACTGCAGCACCCATGTGGGCAAGATCTCGCGAAATTCCTCCAAGCAGCGGATAGTTCCGGGTTGTTTGGTGTCCAGTGTGTGAACACGCAAACAGACATTGACAGAGAGTGTCTCTGACCACCACCATTCATAATTCGAAACAGAAATTTAGACCACAGCGTGTGGTGCAGCAGCCGCTCGAAAACGATCCGCCGAGTGCAGCACCCCTGTGGGCAGGAGCTCGCGAAATTCCTCCAAGCAGCGGATAGTTCCGGGTTGTTTGGCGTCCAGTGTGTGAACACGCAAACAGACATTGAAAGAGAGTGTCTCTGACCACCACCATTCATAATTCGAAACAGAAATTTAGACCACAGCGTGTGGTGCAGCAGCCGCTCGAAAACGATCCGGCGAGTGCAGCACCCCTGTGGGCAAGATCTCGCGAAACTCCTCCAAGCAGCGGATAGTTCCGGGTTGTTTGGCGTCCAGTGTGTGAACACGCAAACAGACATTGAAAGAGAGTGTCTCTGACCACCACCATTCATAATTCGAAACAGAAATTTAGACCACAGCGTGTGGTGCAGCAGCCGCTCGAAAACGATCCGCCGAGTGCAGCACCCCTGTGGGCAGGAGCTCGCGAAATTCCTCCAAGCAGCGGATAGTTCAGGGTTGTTTGGCGTCCAGTGTGTGAACACGCAAACAGACATTGAAAGAGAGTGTCTCTGACCACACCATTCATAATTCGAAACAAAAATTTAGACCACAGCGTGTGGTGCAGCAGCCGCTCGAAAACGATCCGCCGACTGCAGCACCCTTGTGGGCAAGATCTCGCGACATTCCTCCAAGCAGCGGATAGTTCCGGGTTGTTTGGTGTCCAGTGTGTGAACACACAAACAGATAGTGAAAGAGAGTGTCTCTGACCACCACCATTCATAATTCGAAACAAAAATTTAGACCACAACGTGTGGTGCAGCAGCCACTCGAAAACGATCCGCCGACTGCAGCACCCATGTGGGCAAGATCTCGCGACATTCCTCCAAGCAGCGGATAGTTCCGGGTTGTTTGGCGTCCAGTGTGTGAACACGCAAACAGACATTGAAAGAGAGTGTCTCTGACCACCACCATTCATAATTCGAAACAAAAATTTAGACCACAACGTGCGGTGCAGCGGCCGCTCGAAAACGATCCGCCGACTGCAGCACCGTTGTGGGCAAGATCTCGCGAAATTCCTCCAAGCAGCGGATAGTTCCGGGTTGTTTGGCGTCCAGTGTGTGAACACGCAAACAGACATTGAAAGAGAGTGCCTCTGACCACCACCATTCATAATTCGAAACAAAAATTTAGACCACAACGTGCGGTGCAGCGGCCGCTCGAAAACGATCCGCCGACTGCAGCACC
>NW_915059.1:0-1486 GCF_000209065.1 Trypanosoma cruzi
CAAAACAGCGCCGCATCGAGCTCTCAAAGAAGTTCGACAAGAACGAGACCGGGAAAGCTGTGCTACGATGAGGTGTACAGCGGCTGCCTCGAGGTGCTGAAGTTGGACGAGTTCACGCCGCGAGTGCGCGACATCACGAAGCGTGCATTCGACAAGGCGAGGGTTCTGGGCAGCAAGCTGGAGAACAAGGGCTCCGAGGACTTTGTTGAATTTCTGGAGTTCCGTCTGATGCTGTGCTACATCTACGACTTCTTCGAGCTGACGGTGATGTTCGACGAGATTGACGCCTCCGGCAACATGCTGGTCGACGAGGAGGAGTTCAAGCGCGCCGTGCCCAAGCTTGAGGCGTGGGGCGCCAAGGTCGAGGATCCCGCGGCGCTGTTCAAGGAGCTCGATAAGAACGGCACTGGGTCCGTGACGTTCGACGAGTTTGCTGCGTGGGCTTCTGCAGTCAAACTGGACGCCGACGGCGACCCGGACAACGTGCCGGAGAGCGCGTGAAGCTCGCGGCCGCAGAGTGACGTGCCCGCGCCGTCGCCAATGTAAACACCGTGTCCGCATGCGGCGGGGCACCTGTTTTTGCTGGGCGGAGCACATTCTCCACTTTATGTAGTTGATGGTCATTTTTACCTGCGACTTTCGTTGTGTGTGTGTGTGTGTGTGGGCTCCTGTGCCCTTGTTGCTGTGTGTCTTCTGTGCCGCTGTGTGTCTTGGTGCCACCTCTCTCTTTCTGTTGTGGTTTTGTGTGCTTGCGCGCAGGTTGTGCAACAGTCGATAATAAGCCGAGTCAAGGAGAGCAACGAGATGGGTGCTTGTGGGTCGAAGGGCTCGACGAGCGACAAGGGGTTGGCGAGCGATAAGGACGGCAAGAACGCCAAGGACCGCAAGGAAGCGTGGGAGCGCATTCGCCAGGCGATTCCTCGTGAGAAGACCGCCGAGGCAAAACAGCGCCGCATCGAGCTCTTCAAGAAGTTCGACAAGAACGAGACCGGGAAGCTGTGCTACGATGAGGTGTACAGCGGCTGCCTCGAGGTGCTGAAGTTGGACGAGTTCACGTCGCGAGTGCGCGACATCACGAAGCGTGCATTCGACAAGGCGAGGGCCCTGGGCAGCAAGCTGGAGAACAAGGGCTCCGAGGACTTTGTTGAATTTCTGGAGTTCCGTCTGATGCTGTGCTACATCTACGACTTCTTCGAGCTGACGGTGATGTTCGACGAGATTGACGCCTCCGGCAACATGCTGGTCGACGAGGAGGAGTTCAAGCGCGCCGTGCCCAAGCTTGAGGCGTGGGGCGCCAAGGTCGAGGATCCCGCGGCGCTGTTCAAGGAGCTCGATAAGAACGGCACTGGGTCCGTGACGTTCGACGAGTTTGCTGCGTGGGCTTCTGCAGTCAAACTGGACGCCGACGGCGACCCGGACAACGTGCCGGAGAGCGCGTGAAGCTCGCGGCCGCAGAGTGACGTGCCCGCGCCGTCGCCAATGTAAA
>NW_915060.1:0-1486 GCF_000209065.1 Trypanosoma cruzi
CACAGAAGTCGCTGCGCACACAACCCAGACGCCACACGGCATCGAAACAGCAGTGCCAGGAGGTGATCTCTGCTGCCGCAGGATCAGCCAGCTTCCACAAGCACGCCAATTGGCCCGCAGGAAACCTTGCACCATCTGCTTCTAGAATGTCCAGGCACCTTGGCTGTGCGCCAACGGCTGGGCATTGAACAGGACCTTCGCCTCGGAAAGTTCTCTCAATGGCAGTTGCTTCATAGCAGGAAACTTTTGTCGTTGCTCGACCACCTCTTCGGCACTCAGATGGCATTGTATAGCTAGACGCGCTGGTAAGAGTAGAAAAAAAAAAAAAAGAGAAGATTAAAGTGCCCACAGTCAATGCAAGCCACCGTTCAAAGAAAAGTGGAATGGGTGCACTCAACCACAACGAACACAAAAAAGAAAACAAAAAAAAAAGCAGAAGCGTGGGACGACCAGCGCACACACACTCTCATTACTCCCGTAAAGCAAAACACACACACAGAGGGAGAGAGAGAGAGGTCGCCCACTCAATGCAATAAAAAAAAAAACAAAAACAGTTACGGTGCTCCGCCCATGCAGCCAGGCAGGACGGCAGCGGTGCGTGTCGTGCGAAAGAGAGCACCAACGGGCCTGCATGGGTGTGCATGCATATATACAATGGGCACATTATGTGTGTGCTTCGTGGGGTGAGGTGAGGGCGAGAGTCCATGCAAGGGGACACACAGAGAGAAGGAAGTGTGTGTGTGCGGGCGGTGCACGGCTCTCTCTCCCTCACTCTCACGCAGCCACCACCGCAGCAGCAGCCGCACACGTAACAACAAGAAGAAGAGGCAAAAGAGGGGAGGTGGTGTGGGAGGCCGCGGTGCTGCCGTCACTGTCGACAGGCTTCGTCTTATCACCTGTTTTGGCGTTTGTGGTTGGCGCTGTTGTGGATCCTGCACTCTGAGAGACCGTATCGTATTTGTTGGCTGATGCAGCTTCACCATCGGAAGTCGTTTCGGGTGGTGTGGCGCCTTCAGTGGAGAGTCGGCTCGGATGATTGGTGGTTGGAGTGCCTTCTGTGCCAGCATCAGACCGCAGGGCCGCGGTACTGCTGTCGCTGTTGTTTGTAATTGCGGTTTGATTTGTACCAACACCATTTTTATCTTTTGTGGATTCTTTTTGATTGTATTCTGAAAGTTCTCCTCCTTGATCCTGTTTTTGTTTTTGTTGCTGCTGTTGCTGCGGTATTTGATCGTGTTCTTGTAGTTTTCGTCTGTTCTCTTCTTGGTGTTGATCGTGTTCTTTTTTTCCCCCATCATCCCCTTCGTTTTCGCCTTCTTGTCGGCTTTTTCCCCGAAGGTCTCCTGTACGTATGCCTCCCAATGTTTCCCGCTGGCTGTCATTTAAATTCACTTCCGAAGCATCTTCGTCACGTGCAACTTTTTCTTGGCTCCGAACTCTTTCTTCGTTTCGTTCCCCATCACCCAAAACTTTTATTTCATTTCCA
>NW_915061.1:0-1486 GCF_000209065.1 Trypanosoma cruzi
CTTCCTCCCGTGTCGGCTCGCAGGGTCATCCTCGACGGCGGCAGGCCCCCTCCTCCCCTGTGAGTCTCGGCGCTCGGCTCCTCAGTAGTTTCCGTAGCGCTCCTCCGGGATACGCGTGTTCTCAGGATCGTTGGAGAAGAGCCGTGGTGCCGGGGAGAAGCCGCCAAAATGGCCCGCCGGCGTCGGCTCATGGCTGCCGCTCTGTTGCCGGCACGGGCCCCATCCGGAGTTTTGGCCGCCCATGCTCCCGAAGCCCTCCGGCGACGGCGGCATTTCATTCGAGCCATGCACCCCTGTTGAGTCATCCGCCGCCGCGTCTCGGCAAACATTTGTTGGACGGCCCGGCGCTGCGTGTTGTGCCGCATCAGCCGCATTGCGCCGTACGGTTCCGGGCAAGGCATCACGGAGGCTCGTTGATCGTGTTTCGTCCCTTTCGCGATCCTAGCCGTGGGCCCCGTGCCGCCGCAGGTACGGGCAAACACGCAGACACAGGGAGGGAGGGGAAAAACAGAAAAATAACGAATCACCAATGAAAGGAGTACGACAAGGCCAAAGCAGCAACAGAACAAAAAAAAAAAGGAAGAAAGAGCGAGACGGCGCGGGGCGACGTCCCACACGCCACCGCGACGCTCCCACGCATTTCGTTGCATGTAAAATGGTACAAGTGGAACGGAAAACACCGCTTGCTGTCAACAAAATAACACCGTGCCACTCCTCTCTCCATCCCATTTATATCCCCTCCAGACACAAAAGCCGCACAAATTACACGCAGCGGCAGGCACGCAGACTCACAAAAACATGCACATAATAAACTAAGGAAAAAATTTAAAAAAACGCCACCCCAGAAGAAATGAGCACCACACGCATACTAACATATAAAATGGGCACCGCCACACAAATGGGTGTATTTTGCAAACAGCAAATACAGAACAAAACAAACAAAAAGAAACGGTGGATGGAAATGACTCTCTTATAAAGTACAGCAGATCCGAGAAAAGAAACCGCCCCGCGAAGACTTTTTCCCGCTCCTTTTCACGGAACCGCTACTGGCACTGTCGCTGTGCGTCGTCCCGCGCCCTGGCCTGACGTTCCCAGCTGCTCGTCCCTTATCGGCCGCGCCCTTTTGTTTTTTACGTGGGACGGCTACTGAAGGAACTGCCATGTCGGTTGGCGCCTCCTCGGATGCGCTCAACGGATTCACCCGTGGTTTCGGCTCCTTGTCGTCGTTGTCCAGCTCCTCTTTTCCTTCTTCTATTGGCTGTGGTGCGCGCGACAGGCGGCCGTCCGCTAACATATTCCCGGAGGCTTGAGAGCTGCGCGGACGTGTGGCGGATGGGGGCAAGATGAGTTTGACGGACCCGCGTCCCCTGGAGGCCGCGACTACGCCCGCCTCCTCCCTGTCCAACTCCGCATGTTTGGCACTGCTCCCCCGCGTCGTGAAATTGCCACGCGATAAGAGCAGCTCGCCAGAGCCTCTCGCAGTCTT
>NW_915062.1:0-1486 GCF_000209065.1 Trypanosoma cruzi
GACCACCACGACTACTACTACTACTACTACGACGACAACAACAACAACAACAACAACAACAACTACGACCACGACGACCACTACACAAGCACCAACTACGACCACGACTACCACGGAGGCGCCAAGCATTACGACTACAGAGGCGCCAACTACGAGGACCACCCGCGCACCGTCACGTCTTCGCAAAATTGACGGCAGTCCCAGCAGCCCTGCGTGGGTTTATGCCCCGCTGGTGCTTGCTGTGTCCGTGCTGGCTTACAGCAGTCTGTGCTGAGGGGAATTGTGTGATGTGAGTGCCGGCACTCAACTGCAGTGATTTGTGCTCCTCTTTATTAATCCGACATAACACGTAATATAAAATAATGATTGTTTTTTGCTTTTTTTGCTTCTGCTGCCGTGCTGCGTGCTCAGCGTTGTTCCCACATCCGTCACGTTGGACGCATCCGACACACTCATATGCATGCGCACTTGGGCCTTGTGTGTGTTTTTCTTTTAATCTGTTTTTTTCATTTATTGCTTAACTCTTGTTTTGCGGGACTGTGTGGGTGTTTTGGTTTGGTACTGATTCCATCCGCGTAATGTTTTGTGCGCTGCTGCTGCTGCTGCCGTTTGTTTTTGTGTGGTGGCTGTGTGTGGTGAAGCGGCCTTGCTTCTTTTTGCCCTCCCATGCTCTTGCAGGGCAGCTCCACAGTGTTAGGTGGCTCTACTGGATGTGATGATGGCTAGCCGTGTGGTGCTGTTGTGCGGTGCGGCCGTGACGGTGGCTGCTCGTGGCACGAGCACTGCACTGAGAGTGGGGGAAGCGAAATGATGGCCATGAGCAAGGGGGAGAGTGACGGCGAGTTTCTGAAGGCGGACTGGAGGTTGATTGCACCGCTGAGATTACTAGGGACCGTTGTTTCTGCGGAGGCGAAGAATGACGAGGAAAGGGACGGCTGCGGGGGGAAGGAGGGGGCTTTCAGGGATATTTGTGGGAAACCACTGTCGAGTGCATCATTGGACGTGTTGGGGGTGGGTGTCAGGGGCGACGCAGACTCGCACCTTCCGCCTCGAGCTCTATCAGCCGGCGGCAGCAGTCCTCCTACCGGGTGGGTAATGCTGACGACCGTGGTCACACATCCTCAGGTGTCCCTGGGGACTCAGCGCATTCTACTGATGGCCGCAGGGACGAGGCGGGGGAAGCTGGGGGCGTAGCAACCGCCCGGGAACTCACTCAGCAGCAAAAACGGGTGCTGGCGCCAGGAGGAGGAGGAGGCGGAGCACCAGCTTCTTCAGGTCCCCCATAGATCAGGGGGTCGAGGTGCAGCTGCGGCACAAGGACACTCATCAGGGAATCAGGGAGCATCGCTCGGCACCCAGCAGCAGGTGTCGGAGCTGCGTCCACCATCACTGGATGAAAAGCAGAGCGGGGGCCCAACCGAATGTCCACCAAAGCCATAGGAAGCTGCAACCCCTCTGGTACCGCGCGGCATACTGACTCCGAAGG
>NW_915063.1:0-1487 GCF_000209065.1 Trypanosoma cruzi
CAGGGTTGTTTGGTGTCCAGTGTGTGAACACGCAAACATACATTGAAAGAGAGTGTCTCTGACTCCCGCCATTCATAATTCAAAACAAAAATTTAGACCACAGCGTGTGGTGCAGCAGCCACTCGAAAACGATCCGCCGACTGCAGCACCCTTGTGGGCAAGAGCTCGCGAAATTCCTCCAAGCAGCGGATAATTCAGGGTTGTTTGGTGTCCAGTGTGTGAACACGCAAACATACATTGAAAGAGAGTGCCTCTGACTCCCGCCATTCATAATTCGAAACAAAAACATAGACCACAACGTGTGGTGCAGCAGCCGCTCGAAAACGATCCGCCGACTGCAGCACCATTGTGGGCAGGAGCTCGCGAAATTCCTCCAAGCAGCGGATAGTTCCGGGTTGTTTGGTGTCCAGTGTGTGAACACGCAAACATACATTGAAAGAGAGTGCCTCTGACTCCCGCCATTCATAATTCGAAACAAAAACATATACCACAACGTGTGGTGCAGCAGCCGCTCGAAAACGATCCGCCGACTGCAGCACCATTGTGGGCAGGAGCTCGCGAAATTCCTCCAAGCAGCGGATAGTTCAGGGTTGTTTGGTGTCCAGTGTGTGAACACGCAAACAGATAGTGACAGAGTGTCTCTGACTCCCACCATTCATAATTCGAAACAAAAACATATACCACAGCGTGTGGTGCAGCGGCCGCTCGAAAACAATCCGCCGACTGCAGCACCCTTGTGGGCAAGAGCTCGCGAAATTCCTCCAAGCAGCGGATAATTCAGGGTTGTTTGGTGTCCAGTGTGTGCACACGCAAACATACATTGAAAAAGAGTGTCTCTGACTCCCGCCATTCATAATTCGAAACAAAAATTTATACAACAACGTGTGGTGCAGCAGCCGCTCGAAAACGATCCGCCGACTGCAGCACCCTTGTGGGCAAGAGCTCGCGAAATTCCTCCAAGCAGCGGATAATTCAGGGTTGTTTGGTGTCCAGTGTGTGCACACGCAAACATACATTGAAAGAGAGTGTCTCTGACTCCCGCCATTCATAATTCAAAACAAAAATTTAGACCACAACGTGTGGTGCAGCAGCCGCTCGAAAACGATCCGCCGACTGCAGCACCCTTGTGGGCAAGAGCTCGCGAAACTCCTCCAAGAAGCGGATAATTCAGGGTTGTTTGGTGTCCAGTGTGTGCACACGCAAACATACATTGAAAGAGAGTGTCTCTGACTCCCGCCATTCATAATTCGAAACAAAAATTTAGACCACAACGTGTGGTGCAGCAGCCGCTCGAAAACGATCCGCCGACTGCAGCACCATTGTGGGCAAGAGCTCGCGAAACTCCTCCAAGAAGCGGATAATTCAGGGTTGTTTGGTGTCCAGTGTGTGCACACGCAAACATACATTGAAAGAGAGTGTCTCTGACTCCCGCCATTCATAATTCGAAACAAAAATTTAGACCACAACGTGTGGTGCAGCAGCCGCTC
>NW_915064.1:0-1487 GCF_000209065.1 Trypanosoma cruzi
AGTGAACACAGTGTCATTTCACTTCCCCGCCTGACGGAGGAACTGAGTGCAATCGAGTCCGTCCTCAGTACTGGGCGCAAAAGGACATTTTCTTCTCCAGCTTGTCTATACCCACGGCGGGTCTGGTGGCAGCTTTGTCCGATGCGGCCAGTGATGACACGTGGAACGACGAGTACCTTTGCGTGAATGCAACGGTGACGAACGCGAAGAAGGTCAAAAATGGGTTTCAATTGACGGGGCATAGCTCCGGGGTACTATGGTCCGTGAACACTCGGGGAGATGGTATACGCCATGTATCTTTGAGCCACAGCTTCACACTTGTGGCGTCGGTGACCATCGAAGAGGCTCCGAGTGAGAAAACTCCTCTCCTGGATGCGATGTTGGGGGACACTAATTCCAATCATACCATGGGACTGTCGTATACCGCGGATAACAAGTGGGAGACGATGTTTGGGGGCAAGGTAACAACGGAAAGCAGGCCTTGGGAGCCGAAGAAAGAACACCAAGTGGCACTCATGCTACAAAGCCAAAAGGTCTCTGTGTACATTGATGGTCAGTCGCTGGGGGAAGAAGAATTGCCGTTAAAAGGTGAGAGTACACTTGAGCTTGTACGCTTTTGCTTTGGCGCGTGCGGTGAGGATGCCGGCCAGAAAACTAAGGTGACGGTGACGAACGTCTTTCTGTACAATCGCCCACTGAATTCCACTGAGATGCGTGCAATCAAGGACAGGATCCCCGTTCCGACGAGAGGCCCGGAAACCCAAGTGGAGGGAATGGCCACCACAGAGCATTTGGCCGCGGTGCATGACCCACGGGAAGTACCAGCAGCACTGGGGAGGACAACTGTGGAGAGAGCTACCGCCACAGAACATGCGGCTGCGGTAAGCTTTACCTCTGCTGGGAGCGGACTGCTGCCGCTGCTTTTTCTGCTCGGGCTGTGGGGCTTTGTGGCTGCGTAAGGAGTGTGCGGCCTCAGTGGGGAACACTTGCCCTCTCCTCTGCAGCGACACGCACACACCGCTAGGAATAAATTTCACTAAGCAAAGGACAATTTCTTTTTTCTTCAATGTTTTCCATTTTTTCTTGCTGCTTTAGGACGACCACCATGGACTTTTTTTTTTCGGCTTTTAATTTTTTTCTTTTTTGTTTGGAGTATAATTTTTTATGTTCTTTATGTTTGTTTGCTTTTTAAAAAAATGCCTATGTTTTTTTTTTCCACTTTTTTCTTTTTTTTTTGCTTTTGGGGGCAATCACGATGGACGTTTTTTTTCTTTTCTATTTTTTTAATTGTTTTTTCTGCGCTCTTCCTGTGAGGGGTGCCGTGTGTTTCCGCCCAACTGCTCCACTCGCACACCCACCGACACGCTCATGACGACGGCCCTGTGCGCCTCGCCTGCTGCACGCATGAGGAGGGGCCGCGACGAACGGCGCGCTGAGGGAGCCGTGACGTGTGGGCGTGCGACGAGGGCCTGTGGGGCGGAGCCCAC
>NW_915065.1:0-1488 GCF_000209065.1 Trypanosoma cruzi
CGGGACCAGCAAAAAGGATGTGCTATTTCACCAGGATCGAAGATGTACTGTTAGAGGAAAGGGGTTGCGTCGAGTAAAAGGAGCTGAATGATTTTCCTGCGATGAATTGGACGGCAGGGGTGCTGCGGACGCCAATCGGGAGGCCTTGCTGGAGGCGTTTTTTAAGGACCCTGAGAAGTATATTCGCGATGCGGGAGTATTGGGCGAAATACAGGCATCCGATCGTTATGTGGGGGTGGAGGGGGCTGTACGGGATGAAATGGATATGGAAGAAGATGTACGCAGGCTTTACGATAATGGCGTGTGCAATCTACTGAAGTGGTTGGTGGCTTCTGCGGAGGTAAAAGCAAATGTTCATGACGTCGCTAAAGGGTTTTTGGATTCAGACGCCGAGGAAGCGAGGGACCCAACGACGTCGAGCGCACCGAGATACCTGTAGGAGGGATGCTACGAGTCTGTGTACAATGCGAGGTGGCACCGTGTCGTGAAGGTTGTTGGCGGCGAGGGGATAGGAATGGATGTGAGGGGAAACCACCGCAGTCGTGGGCGTACACGGCAGTTGGCGAATCCCTCGAAAAGGATGACGGAGTGCAGCAATCCGGTGCACCGCGTTTCAGGCTGATGGTGCTCACCTCGGACGAGGGATGGCCGTACTCGTGGGAGGAGGATGAATTCACTCGTGGCTGCCATGTGAACTGTGAGGTGGATCGAGTGTGGCGGATCGTCAAGGGCGATGTAACCGAATTGTTCGGCACTCACGGTGAGAACCACTTTGAGCCTAGACGACGTGTGTTGATTGGGACGCCCGGGATCGGGAAATCTTTGGCTGCCGCTCCGTACCTCCTCTACCAGCTGCTGCACTACGATGTGGAGAAGCTCGAGGTAGTTGTCTAAAGTTTTGTTGGAAGTACGACGTACGTGTTTGACAGGACCACCAATGCGGTGACGAGATAAGTGGGTAGTGAAGCATCCAAGGAATGTTTTGCATGATTTATGGGATTGTGGGATGAAAGGGTATGTTACCTACGATTTCGCAGAGCAAGGAACATCGCCAGCGGGTTATTTTCTGCCCCATGATGAATGGGGCATGATTTTGGTGTCGCCCCTAAACGTGCACAACTACGGTCAATGGGAGACGCCATTAAAAGCCGAGCGAATCATTGCGAATTGCTCCGACTGGACGGATGTAAAGGCGATGTGTGCATGGATGAGGCGCGATGGGGCTACGGATGGGCAAGCGGAATAATGGAGGATAGTCAAAGGATGCATGGATAAAGTGGGGCCGATTCCACGTTACATCTTTGATGCGAATAAGTTTATTCCACACTCTGCTGCCATTCAGAGTGCCCTGGATGGGATCAAGTCCCGGGATGGTGAAAAGCACTTTACAGATGGGGGAGTGAGACTGTGGTATTCTGAGGATCCGTCTCAAAAGCTGGTGAGGGCTGCCCGAGCACGAGGAGAATTCGGTGCTGAGGGATTTCTGAA
>NW_915067.1:0-1489 GCF_000209065.1 Trypanosoma cruzi
CACACTTACACACTCTCATGCCGCTGTCGCCCTCGAGGTCGGGTGCAGAACCCAAATCCCTGCTGCTTTTTGCATTGGCGCAATTATTTTTATTAACTGACGCCTCCCTGTCCGGCGTGTCACTTTGATTGGATTGTGTGGGATTGCTCGCCAACGCCATCGAACGAAACAGGCTGACGCCTTCACGTATTTAAGTGCCATCTTGCGCGCACGTATTTTTTTTACTTGTTTAGTTGATGTGCACTCAGGCAGCGAGGGGTTTGGAACTATGCGTGCGTGGAACTTGTCCAGCCATGTGAACTGCGGGCAACACCGAGGGCTGTCACTTTTACTCCGCAGAGTTGTTGTGTCTCTTTGCAGGGTTGGCAGGGGAATTCCATGCAGCCTGCTACTGCTGCTGTGTGCTTGGATGCCACTCCATGCGAATAATGTGCTTCAGCGAGTGAGGGGGTTGATTGGGTTTGTGTGCACTCTGATTCTTTTTGCTGCTTTGTGCGGGCACGCAAGACTGGAGGGTGGGGAAAATGTAGCGGGGCGATGCATGGCTGCGTCCCGCCCATTGTTCACTGCACGGTGGTGCGGTGCACATTGTGGTGCTGACTCTGCGATGTGACTGCGGTCTCCTGTGCGGCAATGGCGGTGGGTGGAGGAGAGTGTTGGCCTGCGGCGTGACGGTGGGATCGTGCCTCCTTTTGTGATTTTTACTTCACCCTCTGTGAAGGTGAGCAACTATTTTTTTTTGGTGTCAGGGATGGGGCAAACGGACAGACAACGTGAGTCATAAAATACAAATGGGCGATAATGTGGCGGTGTTGTTGCCGATTGCACGTCGTGTTGCTGCGGAGGCGGTGTGCCTTGACTGTTTTGCCGACAGGCGTTGCAGTGCGGCTGCGTGGCGCACCGACCACCGAGCCGTGCGAGTGCCACGCCCAACGCCATTGGGACTGCGGGACGAAACAGCCGCGACTGTCCTTTGGAGCCAGCGGCACCTGCAGGCCGCGGTTGGGCGGTGCGAGTGGGATGCTTCATCGCACGGGTGCTGTGATGGCGCGTTGCAGCGGCTGCGGTGATGGTTCCGACGCTGCAACTTGCAGAGGAGTGGAGGAAAGGCGGCGACCAAATTGGACTCTTGACGGTCGGCTGGATAAAGTGCTGCTGGAGGGAAAGGAGCGCAACGCCAGAATGTGGCTGAATGGTTTCCTTCGGAATTATATTGGCGGCAGGGCGTTGAGGAATCCAATGAGAACGTCTATATGAAGGAGCCTTTAATTGCCTCACGAATTACCTCCAAGACGAAGTGTTATTGAGCACAATAAAGGCATCGCCGCCATACCAAGAGCCGAGACAAGACCATTATGATTGGTAAATAATATTTAAGGCTTTATGTAAGCTTACAAAATACTGTCACACTCAGGAAATGGAGTGACATTGAAGGAAAGGATACGGTCACTTCTGTTGCGAGGGCACAAGTAAACACAGCCTACTCTTA
>NW_915068.1:0-1489 GCF_000209065.1 Trypanosoma cruzi
AAAAAAAAAGACAGAAAGAATAGAGAAAAGAAGGAGCAGGAACAAGAATAGGGTGAGGATGTGCCGTACCACAAGTAGGGAAAGAAAACCAACCAAAAATACATACGTTCATGCCAGTCCGATGTAACAGAGGAATAAAGTAAAAAAAATGTCCTCGCACCAACCAATATTGACGAGCTAAGCCCGGCATAAATTGATTGGGGAAAACGAGTAAGAGGGAAAGATTTAAGAAAAAATGGAGAAAGGTGCATTGTAATAATAATAATAATAATAATAATAATAATAATAATAATAATAATAATAATAATAATAATAATAATAATAATAATAATAATAATAATAATAATAATAATAATAATAATAATAATAATAATAATAATAATAATAATAATAATAATAATAATAATTTTAGTGGTAATAATAATAATAATTTTAGTGGTAATAATAATAATAATTTTAGTGGTAATAATAATAGGTGGCTTGAAAAAAAAAAAACCACAAGAAAAAGAATGTTATTTGGCCCAGTTGACACTGAAAAGACGGAGAAAAAAAAAGGCTATGATGTAAACATTTTTTTGTAAATAGCCTGTTGCTCATTTTCATATGCCCTTCGTTTCTCCTGCAATTGCTGCAGAAGCACCTTTGCATCGGTGTTCTGCGCATCGATGGCGAGCAACTGCTCCACGTCACGCTTGGCTTCATCCCATTCACACAACAAGCAATTTGCCTTCGCACGTCGATAGAGTGCCTTGGGATTCTGTGGCTCCTCTTCAAGGACCTCATCGCAGTAGCCAACACACTCCCTGAATTTCCGCCGTCTCAGTAATACCAGCAAAAGGTTGTCCCAGAAAGTATCACGTGCCTTTCGCGCCTTTTTTAGGAGCTTGTGAAGAAATTGTTCGAGTGAGAGACTGGCTATCTAACTTAATACATATCCTGATAAGGCAAACTCTGTGCGGCATTTTTTTTAACTTTATGATTCTTTGGTTGACCGCGATTCTAGGAATCAGGGAACCAATAACGTCTAGACGACTTTGATTATTTTATTTCAATTTTATTTTTACAGCCAAACCTGATTCCTGCAAGCGCATATAAAGAAATGGCGATGGGTCCTTTTACACGGCAACGGAATGGAGCCTTATCGGTAATCGCATGGCGGATCTGGTGCGTCAGCGTGGCGATATACAGGCGCAACTCGCCTAGATGGATGAAAAGGGACAGTCGGGATCAATGGCGACAGCCAGTGCTACCATAAGCGGCTTACGATTGATTTCAGGAAACATCGCAAAGCACCGGGAGGGATTCAAACCTTACAGGGCACATTGCGGATCTCCGGGCGCCTCGAGTACAAGATTTTGAGTCTCAGGTGCTCCTGCCCTTCGTGTGGGGGCGGACCGTCAGTTGGGGGCGCGGCGAGGGCCAACCATCGCGGAAACGCGGAGATCGAAGTCGCACTACGCCGACGCCTCTGCGGACGCGCGGAATCGAA
>NW_915069.1:0-1489 GCF_000209065.1 Trypanosoma cruzi
GAATCTTCCGACGCCACTTTTGCCTCGCCATTGCCGTCGTCAAGTTCTGCTGCCAGCGCATAGCAGGGGCAGGCGCAAGGATCACCAGGTGCTGCACCAGAGCCTGTGAAACCCCCGCAGACAGATCCGGTCAATAGTGAACAGCTGTCTGAAACGCCGGCCTCCACAGGCGGTGGTCCTGGTGGCGGTGGTGAGTTGGCTGACAGGAGCAGCCGTACACCGACCGACGTCGCAAGAACACATGAAGCACGCCCAGCTGGTAACGCCACTTCCACACCGACGGCCACTCAGGGGGATTCCGAGAAGTCACCGGCGAACACCACCCGAACACGTGAGACAAACGAGACTGGTGACACCGACGGCAGCACCGCGGTCCTCCACTCCACCTCCCCTCTTTTGCTTTTTGTTGCGTGTGCGGCTGCTGCTGCGGTGGTGGCCGCGTGAGAGTGAGGGAGAGAGAGCTGTGCACCGCCCGCACACACACTCGTCCTTCTCTGTGTGTGTGTGTCCCCTTGCATGGACTCTCGCCCTCACCTCACCCCACGAGGCACACACATAATGTGCCCATTGTATATATGCATGCACACCCATGCCGGCCCGTTGGTGCTCTCTTTTGCACGACACGCACCGCTGCCGTCCTGCCTGGCTGCATGGGCGGAGCACCGTAACTGTTTCTGTTTTGTTTTCATTGCATTGAGTGGGCGACCTCTCTCTTTCCTTGTGTGTGTGTTTTGCTTTACGGGAATAATGAGAGTGTGTGTGCTGGTTGCCCCACGCTTTATCTTATTTTTTATTGCTTTACTTGTTTTGTGGTTGAGCACATCCATTCCGCTTTTTTGATCGCGGCATGTTTTGACTGCGATCGCTTTAATCCTCCCTTGTTATTCCCATATTGTTTTTCTTGTTGCTGAGGAAGACGTCAGTCTCTCGTAACCTTGCCAAGCCACTCGGTGTTTCTTTCCGCGTGTGCCATGCGCCATTTTATCCACGTTGCCCACGGCCAGCAGCGCTGCTTCTTCTGCTTGTGATGATGTTTGTGGTGTGATTTGCCAGTTGATGCTTTTGTTTCACCTTGATGTATCCTTTTTCTTTGGACGCCGCGATACGTCCGACGGCGCGTGGTTGATTCTCCTGATGGTGAGGGACATGCCTCTCAGAGCGCAGGATGCGTCGCGGGTGGACAGCGGCTTTGGGAAGGACCGACGAGTGGCAGTCCGCATCAATGTGTCAACAAGGGACTTGGATGACCGCAGGGGGCACTGCGGCTTCTTTTGGCGTTGCACAGTAAATTCTTTGGACGGCGCGTTTGACTATAAGGATAGTATTCTATTCTTTGCGCACGGCAACATTCTTGCCGAGGAGGCTGTCCCTGCTGCTGTGTAACTGCATGCGAATTGTCTGCTTGTCCGGCCACTGGAGGGTCCGTTGATTGTGCCCCACATGCCACGGGCAGCGTTTGCAGTCGCTTCACGGCGCCTGCTGGGCATTG
>NW_915070.1:0-1489 GCF_000209065.1 Trypanosoma cruzi
GTGGCGTTTTTTCCTCTTCTACCTGTTCTCGTTTTTGTTGTTCCTGACGTCTTCTGGTAGGGTCCAAGACCAGACCGTGCAACTGTTCGCTGCTTCTCACAGATTCCGTGAGGTCACCGCCGCTCATGCTTCTGCCGTTTTTGTTTTTGTTGTTTCCAATGACGGGCGTTTTGTCAGGGGAGCACCACACGCGCGAGAGCATCTGCCCGTGGCACTCGATGGAGTACACCCCAACCTGATTGAACACATTCTGTGCGTTGCGGTACGGGGTGTGGAAGAGCAGCTTCACGAAGTACGCCACCGCATGCATGTGAATCGTCTTGCGCTCCTTTGAACGGTAATTCGACTGCTCATTGCTGTTAAAGTCCACCGCACCGAGCTTCGTGAAGTGAATGGTGCGAAACGACGGCGGGTGCATTTCCATCTCTTCCCCCTTCAGCGCAAAGAAAAGCACCTCCACCTTTGAAGCAATCTTGCACTCATGGCTCAGTATACGCATCTGCGTCAGCTCTACATTCCCAGGGAAACGCAACACAAGCGCCTGCGGCATTTTTGCATTCCGCGCGCTCTGCCAGCCTTTGCAGTTACGCAGCATAGAGGCGTTGGTTACATTGGCGGCCGCTGCGGCATTCGGTAGCAATCCATGGCCCAAACCGTCGATAGGAAACGCGTCGTCCTGACTCGTGCAGTACACGACGTCGTACGGGACACGCTGCGCCATCGCTAACTAATAAAGTCAGCACTCTGATGCGTGCAAACACCACATTGATAAAAATTTGTATTATCGGATACAATGCGGTAAGAAGAAAGAATTGGGGAAATAGAGACAAATAATAAATAACTAAGTAAATAAATGCATGTATACAGTAAGAAGTCTAGTAATGTATGTATGCAATTTTTGTGCATTTCCACACCGGTAAGAGAAAGAACATGAGAGAACAAATGATCCTTAACCCTCCCTTTTTCCCTTTTGTCCTCTTTTACTCTTCTCATGTGGGCGCTATTCGCAAAAACAGCGGTCATGCCGACTCCTGGTGGTGGTATCGCCGTTTTTTTTGTTGCTGCTGCTGCTGCTGCTCACGGATGAGAGGGGCTTCCGGCAAAATTTTTATTTCCACCTCATAGTGCGGCTGCATCAAGCGCAAAAACTCGGGGTTCAGAGGCCCCAGTGCTTCATCGTACCATGCCGACGGTGCCGGCTGCCGTGCTGCCACACGTTGTTTCGCCATCGCCTCCTCGGCCTTTTTCTCAAGTTCCAGCCGTCGCAGCAGAGTCAATTCCGCCACACGCGTCGCCCCTGTCGTCGTGGTCAGCGCGTACTTCTCCACCTGCAGGCCGTGCCGCTCCACCTCTCGCTCAAAGGCGCCACGCCCACTGTGGTGCAGGCCCATGTTGTTGTTGTGGCTCTGCGTGCCGCGTCGGGCGTTGAGGCTGTTGCGGGTCTGAAGCCGCTCCATCTCGTAGTACCATCGCATCGTCGCGCGGGCAG
>NW_915071.1:0-1489 GCF_000209065.1 Trypanosoma cruzi
GTCGCGCTCCCTCCTTGAGTCCTCTTTCTCTTCGGGGTAGCCTCGCTCCCGTCCTTCCCTTCCGGACCGCTCCCTCCTTGAGTCCTCTTTCTCTTCGGGGTAGCCTCGCTCCCGTCCTTCCCTTCCGGACCGCTCCCTCCTTGAGTCCTCTTTCTCTTCGGGGTAGCCTCGCTCCCGTCCTTCCCTTCCGGATCGCTCCCTCCTTGAGTCCTCTTTCTCTTCGGGGTAGCCTCGCTCCCGTCCTTCCCTTCCGGACCGTTCCCTCCTTGAGTCCTCTTTCTCTTCGGGGTAGCCTCGCTCCCGTCCTTCCCTTCCGGACCGCTCCCTCCTTGAGTCCTCTTTCTCTTCGGGGTAGCCTCGCTCCCGTCCTTCCCTTCCGGATCGCTCCCTCCTTGAGTCCTCTTTCTCTTCGGGGTAGCCTCGCTCCCGTCCTTCCCTTCCGGACCGCTCCCTCCTTGAGTCCTCTTTCTCTTCGGGGTAGCCTCGCTCCCGTCCTTCCCTTCCGGACCGCTCCCTCCTTGAGTCCTCTTTCTCTTCGGGGTAGCCTCGCTCCCGTCCTTCCCTTCCGGACCGCTCCCTCCTTGAGTCCTCTTTCTCTTCGGGGTAGCCTCGCTCCCGTCCTTCCCTTCCGGACCGCTCCCTCCTTGAGTCCTCTTTCTCTTCGGGGTAGCCTCGCTCCCGTCCTTCCCTTCCGGACCGCTCCCTCCTTGAGTCCTCTTTCTCTTCGGGGTAGCCTCGCTCCCGTCCTTCCCTTCCGGATCGCTCCCTCCTTGAGTCCTCTTTCTCTTCGGGGTAGCCTCGCTCCCGTCCTTCCCTTCCGGATCGCTCCCTCCTTGAGTCCTCTTTCTCTTCGGGGTAGCCTCGCTCCCGTCCTTCCCTTCCGGACCGCTCCCTCCTTGAGTCCTCTTTCTCTTCGGGGTAGCCTCGCTCCCGTCCTTCCCTTCCGGATCGCTCCCTCCTTGAGTCCTCTTTCTCTTCGGGGTAGCCTCGCTCCCGTCCTTCCCTTCCGGATCGCTCCCTCCTTGAGTCCTCTTTCTCTTCGGGGTAGCCTCGCTCCCGTCCTTCCCTTCCGGACCGCTCCCTCCTTGAGTCCTCTTTCTCTTCGGGGTAGCCTCGCTCCCGTCCTTCCCTTCCGGATCGCTCCCTCCTTGAGTCCTCTTTCTCTTCGGGGTAGCCTCGCTCCCGTCCTTCCCTTCCGGACCGCTCCCTCCTTGAGTCCTCTTTCTCTTCGGGGTAGCCTCGCTCCCGTCCTTCCCTTCCGGATCGCTCCCTCCTTGAGTCCTCTTTCTCTTCGGGGTAGCCTCGCTCCCGTCCTTCCCTTCCGGACCGCTCCCTCCTTGAGTCCTCTTTCTCTTCGGGGTAGCCTCGATTTCGTGACCGACTTCTCGATTGCTCCTCATCTGAGTGTTTTTTGTCACCTTTATGCATGTCATCGTACTCATATCCTTTCTAGTCGTTGATATTGTCCTCATTTTCATTGTCTCTTTCA
>NW_915072.1:0-1489 GCF_000209065.1 Trypanosoma cruzi
CAGAATCCCACGAGAATTAACCAAAATGTGCAGCACGGAGAAGCGCGTTGTACTAGGAACGCGGAGAGCCACCAGGGCAACGGTCCCGGCATGGAATCACCAGCCGTCCCCATTCTGGACTCCATGGCTGGCGGAATTGGACCGCGCCATCGCCGCCGCACCCCACGCAGAAGGCGGTCAGCGGCTGGACCTCCGTCGCAGGGAGGCGCTGCGCGAAGCATCCGAAAGCCGCTGGCACACACTCCGCTCCGAGCTCGAGGGCACGGACGGCAACAGGCAGCAGGTAGTACGCCCGTGCTTAAGCCCCTCGTTCCTTGAGCACGCCAGCCATGAATTTCGATGGCCCAATGCTCAGCAGACACCTGAAGGTCAGCCACCTCATGAAGCTGTAGGCGGCGAAAGCAACACGGCACCCAAAGTCCCACCCTCCGCCACCGATCCCGACGAATGCGATGGACCTCACCCAATAAATATGGCAGAGCCCGGCCGCACCATACGGCTGTTGCTCTTGGGACCGGCGCCCGGACCCGACGGAATACATTGAGAGGCACTGCGCCATCTAGGTCGTATGGCGAGGCGTGCCGTCCCCTGGCTGTTTGATATCCGCCTACGTGCAGGGGCCGTCCCGCGGAATTGGCGACGCGGGGCTGTGCTACTCCTGCCCAATCCGGAGAGAACGGCATCCAACCGCGACTCCCACCGACCTGTAACGCTGAGCAGCTGCCTCAGCAAGCTCATGGAACGCACCCCCACCGCACGCATCCGGGACGTCATCGACTCCCAGTTGGCTCTGCAGTCATCTGGCTTTTTGCCGGGCAATTCCACCCCCGACCAATTGCTGCAAATCAGGCCTGCCATGCATCGCAATGCTTCACAACACCGCACGGCGGCTTACTTTGTGGACCACGCCAATGCCTTTGGCACGGTGGGCCCTGACGCGGTAATCTTGGAAATGCGGCGACTGTCGATTCCCAATCGCATCGTACGCTGGTCAGCAGCGTGCCTTAATAGCACAAGCGCTGTGGTTTGCATCGACAAACTCACACCCTCCTCCAGGACCCTCACACGAGGCGCACCGCAGGGAACAGCGTTGGCACCCATCATGTTCGTCGTCGTCATGCAGTCTCGTTGTTCTTGCCCTTCGAACGTGCCCTAATTCGCCGAGGGTCCATTGCTGATGACCGCACTCTCATCGCACAGCAGAGCAACAGGGATGCGATCAACTCGGCCTTAAAAGAAGGCCCGAGTGCCGTGGCGGAGTGGACCAGAGAATACCTCATGGCGGCAAATGCCAGAAAGACTAGTTACACTCTCCCTGGCACCGGCAACACGGCCCCACTGCGCCTCGCTTATGAGGACGCCCCGGCCGCTATGGAACACATGCCGATTCTTCTGGGCGTCAGGTTCCAGCATCCTTGTGAAATGGGCACACGTGGCGAATCGCCATGAGGAATTGGATCAGCGCCCACTCCAACTGGCAACGATTTTG
>NW_915073.1:0-1490 GCF_000209065.1 Trypanosoma cruzi
ATGCATATGTGAATCTTTGCGGGCCGGAGTCCTTCCCCCCTTACAAGGCCGCAGGGATTGTTTCTTGCATGGCATTTTGCCCGATCCTCTCAAGAATTGTGATCATTCGACTGGGCGTTCCTGCGCCCCTGGAGCTCTCTTTTCACACCGTCGTTGTGCCTCTCCCTTCATTTTGTCTCTACCACGCGAAAATAGTGGACTCACACGCTCTACCGCACGACGGGTGATATTATGGAAGCCGAAGCAATGGGCATTCGAACGCGCTCTGCGACAAGGAACGCGGTCCGGTGGATGGTGCTGTTCCTCCTGCTGCAGTACCTGGGCAGCCATCCCTCCTTTACTGCTGCAGGGGAGGAGGAGAAGCACGTGACCATTGGAATCACGAAGTATTTCCACTACGCCAATTCCATATTTAAGACCAATTTTGCTACCCGCGTTGATTACACTAACTCTCAGGTCTCTTGTTTTAATGGTGGAGGCCTTCTTGCTTCGGATCAAACACCTGCTGCACATATCTCTATTGCGGCTCAGTTGAGAGAGCTTGCATCCAAGGAAGATGAAACATTCCGTACGTACCTTGGCGGGACTGCCGAGTACACAGCGAATTCGACGCCGCCCGAACAAAGGTGTCTACGAGGTAATAAGTCAGCATCGTTAAAATGTATTTACAAGTGGAATGAGGGTGCGTTTCTCGACTCCTCATCCGATGGTCATGGTGTTTCGTTTTTCAGGGGTACAGTGTATACGCTTATTGACGCGGGGCCAATGAACGGGTACGATGCTTATTGGGGCCCTGAGTTACCTAAGCACGGCCAGTTGTTCTTAATGCTTCGTATGGATACGAGCCAAAGCGATAAGAAGGCGTCGTGGTATGACGGGCAAGGTGTGCCCAAGTACGACAAAGAAACGCCCGAAGACACATTTGGCGTTGTCTGTGAGACTCAAGAAGGGTACGTCGTCAGCACTACGACACTTCCACCGACTGTGGAGATTTCGTGGGTGCATAAGCGTTGGTACGTTATCTTGATTGCAATATTGGTGCCGGTTATTGTTGCCGTCGCGATAATCACTGTCTGCTTCTGCCGTTGCCGCGGTGCTGACGATGAATCTAAGTGGGTGGTGCACATGGTCTTGCGGGAGGTGAGCAGTGAGCCCCTTCATCCAATTGACGGGGATGATGGAATCTACAACGATAACAGCCCGATGATGCGCTATTCAACGTTGGGTGATGGGGTGCCCATGAATACTCCCTTTGCATACGAAAACGTTGAGGTCCCTAGGGTGATAAAGAATCAAGAAAACACTGTGTACGATGACGGGGATGTGTTTTAGGTCTTTTTGTTTTTTTCATTGTTTACGCCTCTTTGCCGCATTGTGTGTATGTACACGTGTCTCTTGCAGTTCCTGCATGTGCGCCCACTATTTTTAGTTTTAAAAAAGACGAGGTGTGGGGTAATGCAGTGGCTGCTGGGAGCAGGAAAGCATCGTGC
>NW_915074.1:0-1490 GCF_000209065.1 Trypanosoma cruzi
CGGCTTCTTGACAAGATGTTTTGGAGAAGGCGTTGCCGCTCTTATCGTCCATTGTATTTTGATTCTGGTGTCGCGGTCAGGAGACATTGAACGAGAGGGTTTGCTGCCCTTTTGTTTTATTTGACCTCTCTGCCTGACGGCCAGTTCTACACAAACGTGCTCCTCGGCACCTCGGTTGGTGCTGGCGGGTTTGCTCACAGTTGTCACTGGCAATCGCATGCGCCAACTCTTCTCTGCTCCTTTTCAGTGTCGCATTTATTTATTGATTGACGGACGCCATTCTGTCCGGCGTGTCACTTTGATTGGATTGTGTGGGACTGCTCGCCAACACCATCGGAGAAAACCGGCCGACTTTTTCACGTATTTAAATCCATCTTGCGCGCAGGTATTTTTTTACGCTCTGTTGATGTGCACTCAATTAGCGAGGAATCCGGAAATATGCGTGCGTGGAATTCTTCCTGCCATGTGGACTGCGGGGAACACCGAGGGGCTGCCACTGTTATTCCGCAGAGTTGTTGTGTGTATTCAGGGGGTTGGCAGGGAAATTCCATGCCTTCTGCTACTGCTGGTGTGTCCCCAAATGTTGTCACTCCATGCGAATAATGTGCTTCAGCGAGTGAGGGTGTTGATTGGGTTTGTGTGCACTCTGATTCTGCTTGCTACTTTGTGCGGGCACGCAACGCTTGATGGGTGGGAAAATGGAGCGGGGCGATGCGTGGCCGCGTCTCGTCCATTGTTTACTGCACGATGGTGTGGTGCGCATTGTGGTGTTGACTCTGCGATGTGACTGCGGTCTCCTGTGCGGCAATGGCGGTGGGTGGACGAGAGTGTTGGGCCGCGGCGGGACGGTGGGATCGCGCTTTTTTCTTTCTCTGCGAGAGTGCGGAGTTATTTTTATCGCCAGTGATGGGGCAAACCGACGGACAACGTGAATAAAATAAAAAAGGGCGATAATGTGGCGGTGTTGTGGCCAATTGCACGTTGTGTTGCTGCGGGGGCGGTGGGCCTTGACTGTTTCACCGACAGGCGTTGCAGTGCGGCTGCATGGCGCACCGGCCGCCCCGCCGTGCGAGTGCCACGCCCAACGCCATTGGGACTGCGGGACGAAACAGCCGCGACTGTCCTTTGGAGCCAGCGGCACCTGCTGGCCGCAGTTGGGCGGTGCGAGTGGGATGCTTCACCGCACGGGCGTTGTGATGGCGCCTTGAAGCGGCATCTCCGGCGATGGTTCCGACGCTGCAGCTCGACATGCGGTGGGGAGTAAAGTGCGACCGCAGTGGACTCCTGACAGTCGGCTGCATAAATTACTGCTGGAGGGAAATGAACGCACCACCAACATGGGGCTGAATGATTTCCTTCGGAATTATTTTGACGGCAGGGGCGTTGAGGAATTCAGTGAGAACGTCTATCTGAAGGACCTTTTGAGTAGCCCCAATGACTTCATCCAAGACGAAGTGTTATTGAGCCCCATAAAGGCATTGCCGTCGTAC
>NW_915075.1:0-1491 GCF_000209065.1 Trypanosoma cruzi
CCCTCCATGCATCCTTTTATTGACCTCACCAACAACAGTGGACCAATCCCACGCAGAGTCGATGCACCCCGCAACAAAATCAGAAGAAAAGGGCTTACTTAATTGAGCACATTGATATTCGGCATCCATTTGACCCTCGGCGAAAGCGGCAATCACTCCACCAGCACTGACGAGAGAGGGTGAAACAAATGAATCCCTCGTCGTAACTGGAACAATCCCATCCTTCGGCTGCACCAGCGTCGTCTGCGCCACAAATAGATCGACTCCCTGCGGCAACTCAACATTTATCAAACCACTCATCGCATCATCAATGGGATTCCCCTTCGGCTCGGTGACAGGCGTGGGCCTTCTTTCGGATGGTGTCGGAGCCACATTGATATTCTAAACGTAAGCAAGCTCAGGCTTCGTCTCGGACGTGTTGCTCTCCGTGTTGGATGCGGGACTCGGATCGACGATTTTGGGTCCGTCAGCTGCCGCAGACTGTCGCCAATCCTCGTTCTGACGTGACGGCTCAGCATTAACTTGCGGCGCAGTTGTCCCACCAGATTTTGTGTCATCCCTCCCTTCACGGGGTGGCGGCAACTGACGGATGCCCGTCCGGTCAGCATCGCCGCTCCGTGCAGGCGGATGGATGGTTCCATCGGGGGAAAAATTGACGCCACCACAATTCATAAGGGCCGGCGTATTTATGTATCGTCACATTCATCGTGGAGGCAACGGTGGCCCCTTCCTCTTTCCTTGCGCAGGTGGCAGCACAGTTGCTACATGTGTGCACCCCATTGGCCACATGGCACACAGCACCCAGCTCACCATCTCTGCCATGCATGCGCACATCAAAGCCACTGAAAGTATAATTCTCACACTGAGCCTCAGCACTGGCAGCGGAACAATACTTCCACGTCCACACACACACGCACGCGATAGCTCAGGCTGCCGTCACTCGGAGCACACGACACATCCACCGGCACAACCACCGCGTCCGCATCACCAGATACATGTCCAGGACTCCCAGCAGCCGTCACGCACACGGAGCCGCACCGTCACCATCGTCACCATCGCAGTCACCGTCACCCGTAGTGGAGTCGCTGGAGCCAGTCAGCTGATCCGTGAGGCAGAAGGAAAAGAATGCAACAGGAGGGAGAGGGACGGGGCACAGCGGGTACAGCAAGAGAGAGCAGACAACATGAGGAGAGGGCAGCAGGCCCAGCAGCACATTTCACACACCACGAGACGGCATCCACGCAAGGAGGGCACACAACGCCAGCAGCCACCCACCATGCAGGAGGAGAAGACATCCACCACCATCTCCCCCAGCTCATCGCCACAGCCCCAGGGAAACGGCCAAAACCCGCGGCCACCACACCAGCCACAACCGCCGGTGGACCCTCATCCATCCATGACGCGGCAACAAAATTCCAGCCATCCCGCCCTCAATGGGACACGCAGCCCAACTCAACGCAGTCACACGCGGTGCTTCACACCCGCAGGAAA
>NW_915076.1:0-1491 GCF_000209065.1 Trypanosoma cruzi
CGTGTGTTGGTATATAAAAGTATATACATGTATATATACATACGTGTAACAATCCCCCACAGCGTGTGGGCAAGTGTTTCTCGCCGCGGACGGAGAAGACAAGGTACTCACAATCGCCCCACACCACGCACAGAAAAGTATTTTAACAATTCCCCACCACAAAGACCCTTCGCACCGGTGAAAAGCGGCGGCTTTTTTTAGTTTATTTTTAACTGTTTCTCTTTTTTTACAACAGAATCACAAAAGTAAAAAAAAAAAAAAAAAGAGCTTAAAAGAAGTGGAACTCACCGCGCTGGGCAGCACGTCATCGCCTCGGTTATGCCGCCTAGCACGATAAGAAGCCGAAAACGGATGCCACGGCAGCAAGCATCAGAAGCGGTGCACGCAAAAGCAATGGAATGCCGCCGCCATCCACCCGTGGTCTCGTCCTTTGAATGCGGGTGGCTGTGGAATTCCTGCCAGGCGCTGCGTCATTCCCCTTCTTCGCAGCAAATTTATTCATCACCTCAGCAACGGCAGCCTTCTTCGCGGCCTCCGCCTCCTCCCGGTCCCTCGCTCTTCGCCTCTCCTCCTCCTTCTCCCGCTGCCGCAGCAGCGCAATGGCCGTTGCGGCAACATCTTGTGCCAAGGTCCGCGCCGCTGCTGCCTTCTCTGCTGCTTCCCGGGTTTTCTGCGCCGCCGCTGCCGCCTTCTCAGTCTCCGCCTCCGCCTCCTTTGCCTTCTCCAGAGAAAGCACAGTCTGCTCCGCCGCCCTTGTCAAAGGATCCGGCACACACTGTTTTTTCGCTTTCTCGTCCTTCACATGCTTCAGCACCTCCCCAACGGCATCAAGCGTCATTATCCCCGCCGCCTGTGCAGCCTCCTCTGCCGCCTTGCATTCGGCCACGGCAGCATCGGCCAATTTCACAGCCTCCTCCGCTTGCTGCAGCGCCCTGCTCATCCTTGTAGCCTCAGAGCCGAGCTTCCTCAAAGCATTCTTAGCCCCCTCTTCATGCTCCCGCGCATTCTTAGCGCTCATTCCTGCTTGCACGCAGTGCCGGTTAGCCTCATCAGCATACTCCTGCGCCTTCTGCATGGCTCCCAACACCTCTCTCAACGCCCCCCTCATATCAGCCGGTGGCGCCATAGCACTGACATTCTCAGTGACATTATTGGCTGTGGCAGAAGCCGCACACACGGAATTAGGAAAGCAGCAGCAGAGCGCAAAAAAAAACGGGGCACACAAGAAAGGGCGCTTCACCATCACCGCCAGCATCGCAAAAAATGGACTTGCTTAACACTGTAAAGCCAACCTTTGACGGCATGGGAGAGCAAGGAGAAACACGGCCACCACTCCAAACACACAGCAACCGCACAACAGCAAACAGCAACAGCAAACAGCAACAGCAAACAGCAGCAGCACACACACCCCATGAGGCTGATGGAGTCAGCAGAAGGGCAAAAGAGGATCATATCCCCTAAACTAACTTATTTTATTTTCAAAACACACCC
>NW_915077.1:0-1491 GCF_000209065.1 Trypanosoma cruzi
TGCGCGCACGGCATGCACAAGGGCAAAAGGGAGGAACATTTAGGCACGGTGGCGGCACTCAGCCACGGGGGACAAGGGTCTACATCGACTCTGCGGTCGGTTGACCTTCAGACGTCCGGTTTGTAATCACGCCGCCGCGCAGTTCGTGTGTCTGCAGGAGACTGGGGGATGGAGGGAGGGAAGAGAGAGGCGGTGCGGCCCGCATCGGTCCCGGTTGGGTGTGACAACGATGAGGTCGTCTAGTCAGGTCGCCGGCAGCAAAGACGGTCGCCGTCAGCGGCGGTCAGTGCCTTCCTTCTCCCACCGCAGCGCCACTCCACCGACGCCGTCGCCCGCCTCCTCCCCACCGACACAACGAGGGGACAACAGCAGGAGATGCAACGCCCGCAACGATCAGGCTGCCGGAGAGTCTCGTTGCAGCCGCAATGACCAGACGAGTGGGATGCAAACAAAAAGGGAAAAGGAAAACAATTGACCCCTCAAGCATCTCAGCACAAAGTAGAAGCACAGCAGCCGGCACACAAGGCGCAACGCCGTTCAGTGGCTACCAGCACTCACCCTCAGTTACGCGGCAACGTGAAAATGAACGAGCTCCTCCCACACAGCCATCCTGCAACACGAGTGAGTCACACGAGCAGTCGCACAAATTAACACCACGCCACGCAAACCAGCAATCAAAGACACCGCCGGCGAAGGAAGCGATGGATGGCTGCGGCGCGCAGCCGCAATAATAAAACATGTGTCACCTTGCTTGGGGCATAAAGACGTCCAATCAAAGAGGCAGGCCGATTCGCACCAGAGGAAGGTAAGAGCAAACAGAAGCAAACATTCGCCTGGGGCGATTGACCGGATCGTAAAGTTATTTACGAAAATCAAGCAATACAGGAGGAAGAAGGGGTGAGTGAAAAAGCAGTGGGCTCACCACACCCTCAAGCTTTGCCCCAAGTAGGTATATGTACACATATGTATTCCGATAGCCACTCTCGTGACATGCTGCGCTCTATTCGGATTGGATACATATATATACATACATATATATATTAATAATTTACGAAGTGTCAAATTTTGGGGCTCTCCAGCCACAGGACCCCGCCGCAATGTGGGAATCAAAAGAGAGTGGGTGAGATGGTAAAATTAAATTTATAAAATTATCTGGCGGCTATCGGTTCCCTAATCCCCTACAGCCGTGGTCATACCAAAAATCATACGGTAGAAAAGTGTCGTAAAAAAGTGTATTCGTTTTATCAGGATACATATTAATTTAAATAGCCAGCCCTCCTCGCGATCATCCCCTCCACAGGCTCCTAGAAAATAACAGCGGAAGTCCATAGAACCATCACAATACTGAATGTGGGAAGCGGGGTCGCCACGGGAGTGTGGGAACGTCATGCACTACACTCGGCGATGCAGTCACAAAGCAGGTGCTTACACCACCACGGCCACCAGCACCCACGAGCCCAGCATGGGTGGCAGAGGATGCCACTGCAGCCA
>NW_915078.1:0-1491 GCF_000209065.1 Trypanosoma cruzi
GCATGCGTCTGACTCTCACGGAGAGGCTTCACTACAAGCTGTTGTTTTTTCGGGTAAACCGCCTCTATGACGTGCTCATGAAAGATACGGCAGTTTCCCGTGGGTAACGCATGCACATGGAGTTCGAGCAACTGCCGAAGCGCCAACAAGTCCATTGACAACATTTTGATGGCAAACGGGTGATGCTCCGTCAACCCGCGCGTTAACCAGCTGTTGTAGGCGCCAGGATGGTCCATGACGCCAGACACGGGCACGCCACATTGCCTCAATTCTCGGATGTTTAGACCTGCCGCTTCCAGTGCATCAACAGCTCGACGTGTTGCGAGGGCGTGTTGGAGCCCAAGAAACGGTCCAAAACGATACTGCGCAGTGTCTGTCATTTCCACGTTCGTGCCAGTTGACGGCACCGGTGGCTGGCCAACAACAGGCGACGGCTTCAGAGCAGAGGCGTTCTGCTCAATGACGCTCGTGTGCCAGCCGCGCAGTGCAAAGAGAGCTGCCACCGTCAAACCCACAACTCCGGCACCGGAAATGATGACGTTACCCTTGTGTGGTGAAGGTTCCCCGGCAAGAACGGGCTGCCAGTTTTCCCCACGAACAGGGTAGGCACGGTTACTGATGGGCGGCAGTTCCAACTCTTTTGGGAGACCAGAAGGGTCCAATCGCCGCCCTGAACCATCCGTATATCGGTTTGTTGACCCGAGCAGCCGCCAGCAACGCTTCCACATCCACCGGTGGCTATTCTCTCTCACCTCCCCTTACCACACATGTATGCAGACAACGAGGGGTGGAAGGCAAAGATACAAAAGCAAAAACACTCAAGAAGTAAAATGGCTCACACACAAACACACACACACACACATAAAAAAAAAAGCCTAAAAGGAGAAAAAGGGGCAGAAAAGGGATGAAACAACTCATCGATTCGAGGAAATGTACTCAAAACAAACAAACAAACAAGAAGCCATAAACTACAACTCTCCAACTCTTACCGGCGCCATTTTAAACTTCTTCACCTGGCTCTTTCTTCAGTGGCATCGGCAGCTCCTCGTGAATACGATGTAACCATCAACAACTCCTCCATCTCACCAATACGACCTCGCTGTTTCAACGCCGTGACTAATTCCATTGCAGCCTGACGAGACACAATGTTGCTCTCGCAAACATGCGTGAAGGAACGACAAAGGGTGGCATTTCCCCCTGCCGTGAACATGTGATGCCTGACAGGCCCACGGCTCGTTTTGGAGATCACACCGTCATGCTCATCGCAGCAGCGGATGTAGTCCCACATGGCCCGCAACACTAATTCCTCATTTCGTGCTAGGCGTGCCGCTCGCAAAAGAGAAAGAAAAACATTCACGCCTTCCGTGAGACGATACTCTTGTTTCCAGTACGCTTCATACATTGAAAGCGCAGCGGAGGGGGAAAATACACAATGGCGCAGTATCTCAATCATATTCCGCTGCGGCAGAGTCGGAGCCGCCCCGATCTTGT
>NW_915079.1:0-1491 GCF_000209065.1 Trypanosoma cruzi
CTTTTGGTTTGGTGCGCAGTGAGGAGAGTGTTAATGTTTTTGGGTATTTGTTTGTTTTGAAATCCTGTTTTTTCTTAACTTGGCCTCTTTGGCGTTCGATGTGGGGAGAGCAACGCATTTCGTTGCACGAGGCTTGTGGAAGGAGTGCGGGCCCAGATGGTGCCAAATAAATGCGTGGACAACTCATATATAAACCTTCTTTTTTAAAAATCTATTGATTGAATTTTTTTTCGAGGGCAGGGCGGCGGGTGTTTGTTGTTTTTGTTTTGAAGGATGGCGGCCCTTCCCTGCACATTCGGCGAGCGGGCAGGCCCTGGCTGACGTTTTCTGGAGCGATTCGGCTGACGTGGTTCCATCCGAGTGATCATCTTCAGGCAATTATCCGGCGGTGGCGTGACCCAACGTGAGTCTTCGGCTTTGATTGCCGTGGCCGGTCTCATCCCATCGGACCGTGCTGGCTGGACGTCTTGGTGGGATCTTGCGGTGTGCGGAAACGCGGCGGGCATGCACACTCCGGGCTGGCCACAGTTTTTGGCGAGTCATCTCTCACCACGCATGAACGCGGCGAGGGCGATTGGACGGGAGCAGGGCATGCTAACCACCAAAAATCTGAATTTTTGGCACGACTATGCCCAGGCCACCGGGGATCACCAGCATCTTTGCGCCCTCTTCAATGCGCAACTGGCGGCCCAGGAGAAGAGCGACGCCGGCTTTCCAAACGCGCCTGAGGGGAGGGCTCTTCCGCGAGGAGTGCAGGAATTTCCGGAAAAGGAGACGCGGCTGTTGACGGGGGAGAGGCTTGGAGGGGCCAGCGCCGCCCGAGTTCACCTCCCAACCGCGGGGCGGCAACTTCCTGGTGTCCAAGCGTCGCCTTGTCCAGTGGGAAGCTCCTAGCATCCTCGTTTTTGCAACGGCGGCGGGGACGATGGTGGTGGCCGTGAGCCCTCGAATGCATGCGTTCCTCCACTTGCCCCGGGTTCCGCATTCACGACGCGGCCAAATGGGTCTCTCGTTCCCAGGGTGGGGCTTGCAGGCTCTGTAGCTGCTGCTGCTGCGCAGGAGCCCGGCGACTCGGGATAGGAATCCACACATGTTCAGGAGGCGCTCGCGAGTCTTATGGGATGGGTCGGGATGGGCGGTGATCTTGGTGCGGCGTCGTCGGCGGTGTTGAATTTCAGAGGCGCCCTGCGTATGATAACATTTGGGTGACACGTCCCAGCATTTTCATGATGGGGCCGCGTTCATGCTTTCACAGGATTATGAACGAGGCGGGCGCGTTGGCAAACTCTGCCCATTCGTTGACCGGGAAGGAGCAGCGAGCACGATCTTCTCTTGGCCGGCTGTGCGGGTTATTTGGGCAAGAAGCGTCTTGGGGCTTCTTCGCGGCAGGAGCGCGCACGGAGCATCCTCTTGCTTGGATCTGCGCGCAGTCGTTTTTGAATAAGCGCACCCAGTGGGGCGCGACGACTTGTTTTTTGCCGCGTCGCGGTC
>NW_915080.1:0-1491 GCF_000209065.1 Trypanosoma cruzi
GGAATTTCGCGAGCTCTTGCCCACAAGGGTGCTGCACTCGGCGGATCGTTTTCGAGCGGCTGCTGCACCACACGCTGTGGTCTAAATTTTTGTTTCGAATTATGAATGGCGGGAGTCAGAGACACTCTCTTTCAATGTATGTTTGCGTGTGCACACACTGGACACCAAACAACCCTGAACTATCCGCTGCTTGGAGGAATTTCGCGAGCTCTTGCCCACAAGGGTGCTGCAGTCGGCGGATCGTTTTCGAGCGGCTGCTGCACCACACGCTGTGGTCTAAATTTTTGTTTTGAATTATGAATGGCGGGAGTCAGAGGCACTCTCTTTCAATGTATGTTTGCGTGTGCACACACTGGACACCAAACAACCCTGAATTATCCGCTGCTTGGAGGAATTTCGCGAGCTCCTGCCCACAAGGGTGCTGCACTCGGCGGATCGTTTTCGAGTGGCTGCTGCACCACACGTTGTGGTCTAAATTTTTGTTTCGAATTATGAATGGCGGGAGTCAGAGGCACTCTCTTTCAATGTATGTTTGCGTGTTCACACACTGGACACCAAACAACCCTGAACTATCGCTGCTTGGAGGAATTTCGCGAGCTCCTGCCCACAATGGTGCTGCACTCGGCGGATCGTTTTCGAGCGGCTGCTGCACCACACGCTGTGGTCTATGTTTTTGTTTCCAATTATGAATGGCGGGAGTCAGAGGCACTCTCTTTCAATGTATGTTTGCGTGTGCACACACTGGACACCAAACAACCCGGAATTATCCGCTGCTTGGAGGAATTTCGCGAGCTCCTGCCCACAATGGTGCTGCACTCGGCGGATCGTTTTCGAGCGGCTGCTGCACCACACGTTGTGGTCTATGTTTTTGTTTCGAATTATGAATGGCGGGAGTCAGAGGCACTCTCTTTCAATGTATGTTTGCGTGTTCACACACTGGACACCAAACAACCCGGAATTATCCGCTGCTTGGAGGAATTTCGCGAGCTCCTGCCCACAATGGTGCTGCACTCGGCGGATCGTTTTCGAGCGGCTGCTGCACCACACGCTGTGGTCTATGTTTTTGTTTCCAATTATGAATGGCGGGAGTCAGAGGCACTCTCTTTCAATGTATGTTTGCGTGTTCACACACTGGACACCAAACAACCCGGAATTATCCGCTGCTTGGAGGAATTTCGCGAGCTCCTGCCCACAATGGTGCTGCACTCGGCGGATCGTTTTCGAGCGGCTGCTGCACCACACGTTGTGGTCTATGTTTTTGTTTCGAATTATGAATGGCGGGAGTCAGAGGCACTCTCTTTCAATGTATGTTTGCGTGTGCACACACTGGACACCAAACAACCCGGAATTATCCGCTGCTTGGAGGAATTTCGCGAGCTCCTGCCCACAATGGTGCTGCACTCGGCGGATCGTTTTCGAGCGGCTGCTGCACCACACGTTGTGGTCTATGTTTTTGTTTCCAATTATGAATGGCGGGAGTCAGAGGCACTC
>NW_915081.1:0-1491 GCF_000209065.1 Trypanosoma cruzi
CACTGACATTCAAAAGAGTGTAAAAACAGGAGGAGGAAAAAGACGCACGCTGCTCGCCAGAAATTTTGTGCTTATTTTGCCTGTGGCAAAAAAAACACAACACTAATAAATTTTTGGCCCTCTAATACATTTTTAACCGCACTAATAAGAGAGAACACCGACCAGTAACAAAGTGACAAGAGGAGAGGGGAACACTCTGCATGCGAGAACCGATCGTGCCGTTCGCATTTCGCTGTGGACACAGCGTCATCCCCCATAAGATGTGTTATCATCCCGCATAAGGTGTTATCGTCCCGCATAAGTGTGTTATCGTCCCGCATAAGGTGTTATCATCCCGCATAAGGTGTTATCATCCCGCATAAGGTGTGTTATCATCCCCCATAAGGTGTGTTATCATCCCGCATAAGGTGTTATCATCCCGCATAAGGTGTGTTATCATCCCGCATAAGATGTTATCATCCCGCATAAGGTGTTATCATCCCCCATAAGGTGTGTTATCATCCCGCATAAGATGTTATCATCACGCATAAGGTGTGTTATCGTCCCGCATAAGGTGTTATCGTCCCGCATAAGGTGTGTTATCATCCCGCATAAGGTGTGTTATCATCCCGCATAAGATGTGTTATCATCCCCCATAAGGTGTGTTATCATCCCGCATAAGGTGTGTTATCATCCCGCATAATATGTGTGTTATCATCCCGCATAATATGTGTGTTATCATCCCGCATAAGATGTGTTATCATCCCGCATAAGGTGTGTTATCATCCCGCATAAGGTGTGTTATCATCCCGCATAAGATGTTATCATCCCGCATAAGGTGTTATCATCCCGCATAAGGTGTTATCATCCCCCATAAGGTGTGTTATCATCCCGCATAAGGTGTGTTATCATCCCGCATAAGATGTGTTATCATCCCCCATAAGGTGTGTTATCATCCCGCATAAGATGTGTTATCGTCCCGCATAAGGTGTTATCATCCCGCATAAGGTGTGTTATCATCCCGCATAAGATGTGTTATCATCCCCCATAAGGTGTGTTATCGTCCCCCATAAGGTGTGTTATCATCCCGCATAAGATGTGTTATCATCCCCCATAAGGTGTGTTATCGTCCCCCCATAAGGTGTGTTATCATCCCCGCATAAGATGTTATCATCCCGCATAAGGTGTGTTATCATCCCCCATAAGGTGTTATCATCCCGCATAAGGTGTTATCATCCCGCATAAGGTGTGTTATCATCCCGCATAAGGTGTGTTATCATCCCGCATAAGGTGTTATCGTCCCGCATAAGGTGTTATCGTCCCGCATAAGGTGTGTTATCATCCCGCATAAGGTGTGTTATCATCCCGCATAAGATGTTATCATCCCGCATAAGGTGTGTTATCATCCCCCATAAGGTTATCGATCCCGCATAAGGTGTGTTATCATCCCGCATAAGATGTGTTATCATCCCGCATAAGGTGTTATCGTCCCGCATAAGGTGTTATCGTCCC
>NW_915082.1:0-1491 GCF_000209065.1 Trypanosoma cruzi
GACCGCGATGGAAGCAATCAGGGTGCCGATGGCGGTAGCACAAAATTATTTATTATTAATTTTGCCTTTAAAGCCAACTCCCTTTTGATTTCCCACCACGCGGCGGTGTATTGTGGCTGGAGGACCCCGAAGTCTGCCACTTCGTAAGTCTGTATTTACATACCCCATCCGAATAGAGTGAGCGGCCCACAATTGTGGCTAACGGACGATATATATATACATATATACACTTACCTGGTGTTAAACGTTGAGGGTATGGTGAATCCACTCTTATTCCATTCATCCTTTCTTATTCCTATCTGGTTTGGTTTGTATTATTGATAAACTCAGGATCCGGCCAGCGGCCCAGTGGATTATTCTCCTGTAATTTCTTTTTTGATTATTTATGAATTCTTTTGTTTTTCTTTTACACATTTCTGTATGTTAAATAGTTTTTTTTTGTATATTTGTATCCACCCTTCGCCTTTTCTTTTAATTTTTTTATGGTTGATTTATTTGTTATTATTTTTTGTTTGTGTTTTATGGGAGTTGGAGGCTGTTATTATTCGATTCGTTTAGTTTTTGACGCTGGTGAGTGTGTGTAACGAAGATACAAATGGAGAAGAGAGCTCCGCTTGAAAAGGTTTGTGTCGCGGATACGGTGATACAGGCGTGCCTGGCGCATGCCTTTACGACGGAACAAGAAGAGGTGATGGGGTTGCTACTTGGGGAGGTCACCGTGCATCACGGTTGTAGTACGACAGTTGCTGTTTCTTCAGAGACAGTGAAGGTGGCTACAACCGTCTCTCCTGCAATTTCCACAGGTGCCAAATCCTTCGGTGGGAATGTGAATGCTCCAACTCCAACACCAACGTCAACGTCCACCGTTCGCAAGCGTGCCAATGTGTGGGGTGCTTGGATTTTGCAGCGCAGTGTGAGGCGTGCCGACCGTGTTGAAATTGCCCCAGAGATGCTTGCCAGTGCCTCCGATGAGGCGGAGCGCTACACAAAACAGGTGGGACATCATACCCGCGTGATTGGGTGGTACCACAGCCACCCCCGCATCACGCCATACCCGTCGCAGGTTGACCTTCGCTCCCAGGGCTCGTACCAGCAGATGGAAAGCGGTTGGGTTGGTTTGATATTTAGCGTTTTTTACAGCGACGCGACGAACAGAAATAGCGTTTCTATTCACTGCTTTCAGACAGGTCCTGGCGAAACGCATGAGAAGGTTGAGATTGAGATTGTTCCTGTTGGAAGTATGCCGCTGAAGTCATTACCACCGTGCGAAGTCACGCACCGTCTTCTTCATGTATTTCGTTCCGAGGTCAATGCTGCGGTGGAGCTGGTTAGGCGGCGTTGCAAAGATGCCCCTGACGCAATGGCGGCAGCTTTTGCCCTACAAGAGGTCCAACTATATACTCTTGAGAAGTTGATTGCGCAGCCCACCTTGAGGCATCTAAGAGCTTGTATTTCCTATATGGAGCGTGAAGTGAAGCGTTGGAAAAGGAG
>NW_915083.1:0-1491 GCF_000209065.1 Trypanosoma cruzi
ATGTCACAGTGCCGCGGGAGGGCAAGTGCAAATGCAACAACAGAGGAACGCATCACCGTCCGGCTCACGCGGATCAGGACGCCGACTGACTCGGCCGCCTCAACACCTCCAACAAACTGCAGCACAGCCCCGTCAAGGAATGTGCACCCAGTGAGCGTGATGTTGATGGGGAGATGCAGCGGCATACTGTTGAAAGAAAATGTCAGCACAGCACCCACGCCGCTGAATGTCACACCCACGTAGCAGTGGTGCGTCTCCCACATGTTCAGCGTGAGGCTCGTCAGCGTCTGGTCCACCACGCAGCTCGTGTCGCCGTCGACGGCTCTCTCCGGCAAGGGCGGCACAACCGTGTCGGGCACCTCGAAGGGAAGACACGACGCGCCATGCCATCCGTCCTTGCAGCTGCACAAGCACGAGCCGCGGTCCACCGACTCCGTCCCGGGCATGTAGCACGCCGCGTCGTCGTTGCATGTGCCACACCCAAACACCACCACTTCCTCCGGAAACACAATTTCGTACGACACCTCCTCATCGTCCTGCAGGTTGCACCCAACCACAAACCGCGCGGGTAACGTCACGATAATGCTCGACGGAAAAAAATTGGTGAAGAAAGCCCTCGAGTCCACCTGACGGTTGTGCGCAAACACCACGGTGGTGCCTTTGTCTGACAGCTGAATTTTGTGCCAGGAATACGGAATAGTCAATACTGGGGCTGCACCCACGCTGTTGCCCTCCACACGCCACTGCGCACCGCCCTCGAGAGTCACCGAACCGTCCAAATACAACAGCGTGAAATCAAAAAACTCCGTCCTGCCAACAAATGTGCAGTCCGCCACTCGCAGCAGCCCTGAGGAGCCCACGGTGGTGGCTCCAAAAAGATAAACGCCATTGACCGCGTTCATCGTGTTGTTCTCCACGTCAATGTAGCCGCCGTTCTTCACATCAACAACGTCAAAATAAATAGCAGTCTCAGAACTGTCAACCCCACCCGTTACCCTCAGCGTATTTCCCTTCACGATGATCCCGCCACCATCAACAGCAACAGCATCAATAAAATAAACTGCGTAACCATTTCCCTCGATGCGGTTGTCAATTAGCAGCAGCGTCGAGGTCGCACCAAAAGTAAACCCAAAAAAGGAAATGGCGTGGTCCGACTTCGTCACAAGCGTACTGCCCGCCACAAGTATCTGGGAGCTCGTGCCAAAATCACCCTCAAACTCCAATGCACCAGAATCCAGCATCGAGGAGACAACGTTCACGTGCACGCGCGCACCACTCCCCCCAATCGACAGGCCCATGAGGACGCACTGCAGCAGCGTGATGTTGAGTGTCTGTTGTAGTGCGTCGAAGCTCCACAGGTCCAGCACGATCGCGGCGGTGAAGGTCACGTTGACGAAGCACAGACCACGCACACCGGGATCAGGATAGTCCACGGAGCTGATGCTGCCACCGTGCACGCAGCGGACCTCCGTGTCCTTCGCATCGGGGGAG
>NW_915084.1:0-1491 GCF_000209065.1 Trypanosoma cruzi
CCAGGCTGATGGCCTCCAGTTCACGACGAACTTCGGCTTCTTTGAAGGCACGCACATCATCCTGCAGGCCAACAGTGATTTCGCGCACTTGGCGCCAGAGCTGGCCGCGGAGATCCAACACACGACGAACCGAGGTTGCCACCTTGATAGGCACGAGAATATAGCTATTGTAACGCAATGCAATAATACAGTTCGTTGCACCAGCCATAGCCTCGTGCATGGCAAGTGTGGAAAGAGTGGCGCAGAAAAGAGCGTCATTTGCCGAGGGCGGACAGGCGCGAATCATGTATGAAGGGTCAATGTATTTCACTGTGCCATTAGGGTAACGCTCTTTATTTTTACGCAGCCATGCTTGTATCCTCTTCGTCAGGACAACGCCAATATCCGTAAGCTTCTTATTGCCCGAGGCATCATGACCACCAGTGCCCCCTTCCCAGTCCTGACCAAAGCCCTCTGCCACAATAATGACACAGCTGCGGGAGGTCTCAAATCGACGTTGGATAAGTGCCATTACGATATCCTCGGAAATAGGATTTTCAGGAACAAGGCAAATATTTGCCTGGGCACTTGCCACAGCTGCTTCTGCTGCAATAAAGCCGCTGTCACGGCCCATGAGCTTCACGACGCCAACACCGTAGTTGAGAGAAATAGCTTCCGCATATGCAGCACGGACAGCCTCAACAGCCTTGTCTACTGCCGTCTCAAAACCAAAAGTGCGGTGTGAGAAACTGAGATCATTGTCAATAGTCTTGGGAATACCGAAAACGGCAAGGTTGGCGCCCCGCCTCTTGGCCTCTTCAGCAATCTTAAGAGCACCACGTTGTGTGCCATCACCACCAACAGTAAAGAGGATGTTAACACCAAGACGTTCCAGGGTGTCAACCATTTCACTGGTGTCTTGGGGACCGCGGCTGCTGCCTAAAATGGTTCCTCCGTAACGGTGAATGCTTGTGACAGATGTACGGTAGAGCTCCATGGCGGTGTGACTTCCCTTCTTTGAGAGACCCCAGTAACCAAATCGGAAGCCAATGACGCGCTTCACGCGGTATGCGTTAACGGCAGTCAGAGTCAAGGAACGAATCACGTCATTCAAGCCGGGGCAAATACCTCCGCACGTGACAATGCCGACAACTGTTTCCGGTGGATTGAAATGAATACGCTGACGGGGTGCAGCAAGCTCACAAAGGAGAGGGCTTATGGAAACGGGAAGTTCCGAGTGTACCCCCTCCTGTGGACGGGGGTCGTGCATGATATGTTCAATCTTGTCGGAAAACTCCTCACGCATCACATGTTTTTTGCTGGGGTTCATGTACTTTCGGCCATGGAGACGCTCCACCTTTAGGTCCTCCTGGGTGACCTCGTTCAGCGGGGCCGCGTGAGAACGGACAACCCTGCTCGTGTCACGAAGGCGGTTTTCCATGATTTGATTACTTGACGTCGTTAATGTTTTTGTTGCTTTTATCTTGTTCTTTGCTCTGACCAAAGCGTTAC
>NW_915085.1:0-1492 GCF_000209065.1 Trypanosoma cruzi
GTGGGCAAGATCTCGCGAAATTCCTCCAAGCAGCGGATAGTTCCGGGTTGTTTGGCGTTCAGTGTGTGAACACGCAAACAGACATTGAAAGAGAGTGCCTCTGACCACCACCATTCATAATTCGAAACAAAAATTTAGACCACAGCGTGTGGTGCAGCAGCCGCTCGAAAACGATCCGCCGAGTGCAGCACCGTTGTGGGCAGGATCTCGCGAAATTCCTCCAAGCAGCGGATAGTTCCGGGTTGTTTGGCGTTCAGTGTGTGAACACGCAAACAGACATTGAAAGAGAGTGTCTCTGACCACCACCATTCATAATTCGAAACAAAATTTAGACCACAGCGTGTGGTGCAGCAGCCACTCGAAGACGATTATCCGAGTGCAGCACCCCTGTGGGCAGGATCTCGCGAAATTCCTCCAAGCAGCGGATAGTTCCGGGTTGTTTGGCGTTCAGTGTGTGAACACGCAAACAGACATTGAAAGAGAGTGCCTCTGACCACCACCATTCATAATTCGAAACAAAAATTTAGACCACAGCGTGTGGTGCAGCAGCCACTCGAAAACGATTATCCGAGTGCAGCACCCCTGGTGGGCAAGATCTCGCGAAATTCCTCCAAGCAGCGGATGGTTCAGGGTTGTTTGGCGTCCAGTGTGTGAACACGCAAACAGACATTGACGGAGAGTGTCTCTGACCACCACCATTCATAATTCGAAACAAAAATTTAGACCACAACGTGCGGTGCAGCAGCCGCTCGAAAACGATCCGCCGACTGCAGCACCCCTGTGGGCAAGATCTCGCGAAATTCCTCCAAGCAGCGGATGGTTCAGGGTTGTTTGGCGTCCAGTGTGTGAACACGCAAACAGACATTGAAAGAGAGTGTCTCTGACCACCACCATTCATAATTCGAAACAAAAATTTAGACCACAACGTGCGGTGCAGCAGCCGCTCGAAAACGATCCGGCGAGTGCAGCACCCCTGTGGGCAAGATCTCGCGAAATTCCTCCAAGCAGCGGATGGTTCAGGGTTGTTTGGCGTCCAGTGTGTGAACACGCAAACAGACATTGAAAGAGAGTGTCTCTGACCACCACCATTCATAATTCGAAACAAAAATTTAGACCACAACGTGCGGTGCAGCGGCCGCTCGAAAACGATCCGGCGAGTGCAGCACCCCTGTGGGCAAGATCTCGCGAAATTCCTCCAAGCAGCGGATAGTTCAGGGTTGTTTGGCGTCCAGTGTGTGAACACGCAAACAGACATTGAAAGAGAGTGCCTCTGACCACCACCATTCATAATTCGAAACAAAAATTTAGACCACAACGTGCGGTGCAGCAGCCGCTCGAAAACGATCCGGCGAGTGCAGCACCCCTGTGGGCAAGATCTCGCGAAATTCCTCCAAGCAGCGGATGGTTCAGGGTTGTTTGGCGTCCAGTGTGTGAACACGCAAACAGACATTGAAAAGAGAGTGTCTCTGACCACC
This sequence comes from Trypanosoma cruzi, assembly GCF_000209065.1. Lineage (NCBI taxonomy): Eukaryota > Euglenozoa > Kinetoplastea > Trypanosomatida > Trypanosomatidae > Trypanosoma > Trypanosoma cruzi. Next base: position 1,476 of record NW_915085.1, read on the forward strand.
ACCATTCATAATTCGAA
>NW_915086.1:0-1492 GCF_000209065.1 Trypanosoma cruzi
GTTTTGCGGTTCGACGACGAGCTCTTGGGGGTGGCCATGACTTGGTTCGTACTTGGTTCTGGTTGCTTGTTCGCAGAGATCTTGCGCGAGCAGTCGAAAAGCGCAGGAGAAAATGAGAGGAAAAAGAGCACATCAGCGGAGAGCCGGCAAGAGCAGCTGCACACAGACACACAAACACATAGACACACAGCAGGGCGAGAGCATCGGGCACCTCCACCCGCACAGCAATCAGACTCCCTCTATACTTCACGTGCGGCCCGTCATGAAAACCACACGCGCACCACGAGCCGCCCAGAGGGCTACGTCCCGCGGCATCAAAAAAAAAAAAAAAAAGAAAAACAGAAGGCGGTGAAGGAGCCTAAATCAAAAAAAAAGAAAACAAAAACACGTGCTTCTAGACGCTTGTAAAAACAAGAAACGCCACAAAGGATCTAACTAGAGGCGTGCGACACCGCCTTGGTGCCCTCCGCCATTGCGTGCTTCGCCAGGTCCGCCGGCAGCACGAGGCGCACCGCCGTCTGCAGCTCGCGTGCACCCAGTGTGCGCTTCTTGTTGACGCGCACCACCGTGGCGGCCTCGGACGCAATGCGCTCAAAGAGGTCGTTCACGAACGAGTTCACAATCTTCATTGTCCGACCGGACATCGACATATGGTTGTTGATCGACTTGAGCGAGCGGCTGATGTAGACATTCCACGTCCGCTTCGGCTTGCGGTGCGACCTCTTGCCGCCCTTTTTGCGGTTCGCCGACGAGCTCTTGGGGGTGGCCATGACTTGGTTCGTACTTGGTTCTGGTTGCTTGTTCGCAGAGATCTTGCGCGAGCAGTCGAAAAGCGCAGGAGAAAATGAGAGGAAAAAGAGCACATCAGCGGAGAGCCGGCAAGAGCAGCTGCACACAGACACACAAACACATAGACACACAGCAGGGCGAGAGCATCGGGCACCTCCACCCGCACAGCAATCAGACTCCCTCTATACTTCACGTGCGGCCCGTCATGAAAACCACACGCGCACCACGAGCCGCCCAGAGGGCTACGTCCCGCGGCATCAAAAAAAAAAAAAAAAAGAAAAACAGAAGGCGGTGAAGGAGCCTAAATCAAAAAAAAAGAAAACAAAAACACGTGCTTCTAGACGCTTGTAAAAACAAGAAACGCCACAAAGGATCTAACTAGAGGCGTGCGACACCGCCTTGGTGCCCTCCGCCATTGCGTGCTTCGCCAGGTCCGCCGGCAGCACGAGGCGCACCGCCGTCTGCAGCTCGCGTGCACCCAGTGTGCGCTTCTTGTTGACGCGCACCACCGTGGCGGCCTCGGACGCAATGCGCTCAAAGAGGTCGTTCACGAACGAGTTCACAATCTTCATTGTCCGACCGGACATCGACATATGGTTGTTGATCGACTTGAGCGAGCGGCTGATGTAGACATTCCACGTCCGCTTCGGCTTGCGGTGCGACCTCTTGCCGTCCTTTTTGCGGTTCGACGACGAGCTCTTGG
>NW_915087.1:0-1492 GCF_000209065.1 Trypanosoma cruzi
GCCCATTTTTTCTCTCCCCCTGTGTAAAGTACTTTCCTCGATCCCCAATATGGATCCATTCCAAGGCCCTCTCAACATCTTGCGTGCGTTTTCCACATTCATCCGCATCGAAGATGTGACGTGGAATCGGTACCAAAAGAGACATGTGTCTTTTGACCATCCTCCAGTATCCCGCATTTTTCTCTGGAGTCTCGTCACGCTTCATCCACGCACACATCGCCTTCACATCCGTCTCGTCGGGACAATTCACGATGATTCGTTCGGCTTTTAATTGCTTCGCCCACTCATCATAGTTGCTTACCTTTGGGGATGACACCACAATCATGCCCCATCCGGTTGGGGGTGCAAAACCTGTGTCGGGCGGTGTTCCTTTCCTTGCCACATCGTAAATAATGTACCCTTTCATCCCACGCTCCCTTAAATTTCTCAAAGCCATGATGCATACGCCCTCATCGCCGTATTTTGTCACGGTTTTGGTGGTCTTCTCCAACACGTACGCCGTTTCTCCAAAACAGTGGACAACCACTTGGAGTTTGTCCACATCGCAGTGCAGCAGCTGGTAGAGGAGGTACGAGCTGGCAGCCACCGACTTCCCGATCCCGGGCGTCCCGATCAACACACGCCGCACGGGTGAAGAATTGAGAGTCAAGTCAGAGTTGCTGAGCCACTCGGTGAGATCGTCAAGGACGATCTGCCACACTCGATTCACCTCGCAGTTAACAAAAAAGTCCTTCGAGGAATCCTGTATCGTATACCACGAGTACAGCCATCCCCTGTCCGAGGTGAGCACCATCAGCCTGAGACGTGCTGCACCGGACTGCTGCGCACCGTCATCCTTTTCGAAAGTTTCGCCGACCGCCCTGCACGACCATGACTGCTGTGGTTCCCCCTTCTTCACCTCCATTACCGTCCCCTTTTTCGTTTTCTTTCGCTCATCGCCGTCGGGAATTTCCACGACATGGTGCCACCTCGCATTGTACACAGACTCGTACAATCCCTCCATTTTCATCGCTGCACTCATCCTCATTGGGTTCCTCACTTCCTCAAGGGCTGCATCCAAAAACCGTTTAGTGATGCCATGAACACTTTCTTTTACCTCCGGAGTGGCTAATGACCACCCCAGCAGCGCACTTACATGATTATAGTGGAGGTTCTTTATATCTTCCTCCATATTCATTTCCTCCCTCACAGCCCTCTCCATCCCCGCATAAGCATCGGTCATCCGTATTTCTTCCAACGCTCCCTTATCACGGATATACCTCGTGGGGTCCTTGAAAAACTCCTCCAGTAAGACATCCCGATTGGTGGCCACAACGCCCCTGCCGCCCAATTCCATCGTAAGAAAATCATTCAGCTTCTTTTCCTTGACGCGGACTCCTCCTTTAAACAGTACATCTACGATCGTGGTGGAAATGGTAAATTTCATTTCTGCCTCACGCCGTTCTACTTTTACTATCTGAGTGAGGGCTGCGTTTAGTTTTCCCCTTGCAAT
>NW_915088.1:0-1492 GCF_000209065.1 Trypanosoma cruzi
TCGATCAGTGCGTTTTTTTTTTTTTGCATCCCAACTCCTTTTTTTTTTCACTCCGCCATCGTCGTGGCGCTCAATGCCGAGTGCATTTATCATCGGCCGACGGAAACATTAAATACAATCCGCCATTATCAGAAAATTACACCATATAGGAGAAGACAATCATACGTATATATAATGAAAGAGAAGAAAAAAAACATATAACCAGCGGTGCAGTCCCGGGAGGGGGAGCACGCCTTTACATAACGACTTTCATGGGGGAAGGGCATTCAAACCAAAAATAAAAATACATAAAATAAACGGTGCATCCACAAAAAGTTGGCAATTACTTCGGAGGGTGCGTGGAGAGACACATATGCTCCCGCTGGTGGCAGGAAGTCCCCACTGCAATTTCTCAGTAAAGGGTCGCAATGCCCCACAGCCCCAGCAGCATCAGCAGCAGCAGCGCCCGCGACACGCCCCCATGCATGGAGCCGTCACTTTTCCTGTCCTTGATTGCAGTCATCTCAGTGGAATTCAGTGGGCGGTTGTACAGAAAGACGTTCTTCACCGTCACAGGAGAGTTTTTTATACCGCACGCGCCAAAGCAAAAGCGCACAAGCTCAAGTGGTGTCTCACCTGTTAACATCGTCTCCTCTTCCCCCAGCAACTTGCCATCAACGTACACAGAAGCCTTGTTGCCTTGCAGCATGAGTGCCACTTGGTATTCTTTCTTCGGCTCCCAAGTGCCACTTTTTGGTTTCTTCTCGTATTTGAATATCGTCACCCACTTTTTATCCGCGGTATACAAGACTCCCATGGTAAGCGGGGAATTAGTGTCCCCCAACGTCGCACCCAGTAGAGGAGCGTCCGCAGTCGGAGCCTCTTCGATGGTCACCGACGCCACAAGTGTGAAGTTGTGGCTCAAAAACACATGACGCACTTTATCATCCGGAATGTTCACAGGCCACATTACCCCGGAGTCAGGCTCCGTCAACTGAAACCCATCCTTGAGCTTCTTGGCGTTCGTCACCGTTGCATTCAGGCAAAGGTACTCGTCGTTCCACCTGCCATCACTGGCCGATGCGTTTGACAAAACTGCCACCAGACCCGCTGTGGGTATAGACAAGCTGGAGAAGAAAATGTCCTTTTGCGCCCAAGTACTGAGGACGGACTCGATTTCCTTCAGTTCCTCCGTCAGGCGGGAGAGTGAAATGGCACTGCCTTTATCGTTGCCCCTCCGTTGTAAAAGATGCAAATTGCCATCCGAGTACAGCAGGGCGCTGGCGAACTCCCAATTCACAGCCTCCCCCACGGCAACCGGTCCAAAAAAAAACGAGCGGTTGTTGTCCGTCACCCAAAGGTAGAGCGCAGTGGCCTTATTCTCCACCGAGGCGTACCCTCTCTGAATGTACAGCATGACCTTCCTTCCCTCAATGTTCGCGGTGATGAGGGCCTCCACACGCAGGCTTACATCCTGAGAGACTTCTGGTTTTGACTTGGTCCACACGCCGGA
>NW_915090.1:0-1493 GCF_000209065.1 Trypanosoma cruzi
CCGCTGCTTGGAGGATGTCGCGAGATCTTGCCCACAAGGGTGCTGCAGTCGGATAATCGTTTTCGAGCGGCTGCTGCACCACACGCTGTGGTCTAAATTTTTGTTTCGAATTATGAATGGTGGTGGTCAGAGGCACTCTCTTTCAATGTCTGTTTGCGTGTTCACACACTGGACGCCAAACAACCCTGAACTATCCGCTGCTTGGAGGAATGTCGCGAGATCTTGCCCACAAGGGTGCTGCAGTCGGATAATCGTTTTCGAGCGGCTGCTGCACCACACGCTGTGGTCTAAATTTTTGTTTCGAATTATGAATGGTGGTGGTCAGAGGCACTCTCTTTCAATGTCTGTTTGCGTGTTCACACACTGGACGCCAAACAACCCTGAACTATCCGCTGCTTGGAGGAATGTCGCGAGATCTTGCCCACAGGGGTGCTGCAGTCGGATAATCGTTTTCGAGCGGCTGCTGCACCACAGGCTGTGGTCTAAATTTTTGTTTCGAATTATGAATGGTGGTGGTCAGAGGCACTCTCTTTCAATGTCTGTTTGCGTGTTCACACACTGGACGCCAAACAACCCTGAACTATCCGCTGCTTGGAGGAATGTCGCGAGATCTTGCCCACAAGGGTGCTGCACTCGGCGGATCGTTTTCGAGTGGCTGCTGCACCACAGGCTGTGGTCTAAATTTTTGTTTCGAATTATGAATGGTGGTGGTCAGAGACACTCTCTTTCAATGTCTGTTTGCGTGTTCACACACTGGACGCCAAACAACCCTGAACTATCCGCTGCTTGGAGGAATGTCGCGAGATCTTGCCCACAAGGGTGCTGCACTCGGCAGATCGTTTTCGAGCGGCCGCTGCACCACACGTTGTGGTCTAAATTTTTGTTTCGAATTATGAATGGTGGTGGTCAGAGACACTCTCTTTCAATGTCTGTTTGCGTGTTCACACACTGGACGCCAAACAACCCTGAACTATCCGCTGCTTGGAGGAATGTCGCGAGATCTTGCCCACAAGGGTGCTGCAGTCGGATAATCGTTTTCGAGCGGCTGCTGCACCACACGCTGTGGTCTAAATTTTTGTTTCGAATTATGAATGGTGGTGGTCAGAGGCACTCTCTTTCAATGTCTGTTTGCGTGTTCACACACTGGACGCCAAACAACCCTGAACTATCCGCTGCTTGGAGGAATGTCGCGAGATCTTGCCCACAAGGGTGCTGCAGTCGGATAATCGTTTTCGAGCGGCTGCTGCACCACACGCTGTGGTCTAAATTTTTGTTTCGAATTATGAATGGTGGTGGTCAGAGGCACTCTCTTTCAATGTCTGTTTGCGTGTTCACACACTGGACGCCAAACAACCCTGAACTATCCGCTGCTTGGAGGAATGTCGCGAGATCTTGCCCACAAGGGTGCTGCAGTCGGATAATCGTTTTCGAGCGGCTGCTGCACCACACGCTGTGGTCTAAATTTTTGTTTCGAATTATGAATGGTGGTGGTC
>NW_915091.1:0-1493 GCF_000209065.1 Trypanosoma cruzi
CATGAGAAGTGATCCCTCCCACTCGGTGATGCGGGGGTGGTAGCATTTCGCAGGGGACATGCCCTCAGATAGCGACCAGGTACTGCCGTTGTCCGTCGAGTAAATGATCATGGAGAAACCGTCATTTTCTGCTTCATTCCTCGCACTCACAGGAAACACAATGGTGCCATCCTCCATCAGAACACCTGAGCCACCAGAAGAAGCAAAATTCTTCAATCCAGCTTTGGGTGTCTTTAAAGTAGTCTGGCTTAACGATGTGGGTGAGCCCCACGTGATCCATCCACTCTGCTCGCCCGCCGTAGGCTTCGTGACATCACCCACAACCAGTTCCAGATCCAGGCTGTCCCGTTTCCAACTCCCACCACTTTCATTGAGCATGTCATAGCTTGTCGCAAGAAGAAACACCTTATTACCCTTCGTTGTTGTTGTGGGGTTGAACACAACACCCACACGATTCGTTCCATCCGTTGCATCAAGCACGGTGTGTGCCTTCCATGTACTTTCACTCACCTTTTCAACAAGAGTGGACCAATTCCACGAAGAGTCAATGTACTTCGCAACAAAATCAGAAGAAAGTGGCTTAATTGATTCGGTAGGGGGGTTTTTGGCATTTATGTGAACTTCGGCAAAAGCAGCAATTACTCCACCAGCGCTGACAAGAGAGGGTGAGGCAAATGAATCCCACTTCGTCCCTGGAGTACCTCCACCTTTCGACAGTACCGGCGTCGTCTGCGGCACAAATAGATCGACCCATTGCAGCCCCTGAACACTTCTTAAATCACTGTCGCCATCATTCTCCTTTGCGGCTGTAGCTCCACAGGTGGCGCGGCACATCATCACAACGAGGAGCAGCGCCGCAAAAGTAAACAAATGTCGGGACATGTTGGGCCTCTGCGGCTCACTCTCTCTTCCTTCCCTCCTCCTTCCGCTGGATCCGGTCACGCGGCGACGGTTGTGTGTGCGGGGTGCCATCACTGCAGCAACACGTGAGAGCATATAAATATGTGTGTGTGGGCGGTGTGTGTGCTGTTGGTCCTTTCAGAGCCTTACAATTTCACAGTAGTGATTAGCGTTTAGTCGTAACTTCCTTCTTGGAGGGGAGAAAAGTGAAAACAAGCCAAGCAAAGAGGTGAGACAGCGAGCACCGCCACCCATCCACAGTGAGTGGCATCACCATCATCCCCGCCACAGTCACTCCCAACAACAACAACTCACGCACACAGACACACGGAACAGCAGAAGGAAGATCACTGCACCGGGAACACACAGCGACGGTCACACCACCAGCAGGAGCCACGGCGGGTGCTTCTGCCACGCGTCAGCATACACCAGGCGACGCCCACACACACAAAATAACCAGCGGGAGGCGAAAGGCCACAACCGCCCTCCGCAGCACCCACGCGCTACAGCCGCCAGCCACTTCACCGTTGTCTCCTCCGCCACATCCGCTCCGCCGCCGGCGCACATCACCTCGCACAGCCGGGGAATCCCCG
>NW_915092.1:0-1493 GCF_000209065.1 Trypanosoma cruzi
ATGCGGAAACTGCATGGGGTGGCTTCGGCCTGGGCTGTGCAGTCTGTGGCGGGGGTGCGGTCGTTGTGCCGTCTCTCGCTCTCGTCCTCGCTCAAGTGCTGGGCGGTGGTTCCGGTGGGATTTCTGGCGGTTCCGACTCACCGGGAAAGCTGAACTCCCGCAGCGCCTGGGAGAGCGCGTAAAGCCCTGGGCGTTAACCATGTGCGTCACGACACTAGTGCGGCAGCTGCAATGTTTGCCGCACACCGGATAGCCTGCCGGGCGTCGGATCGTGGCGGGGTGGAGTCCAGCGGGAGGAGGAGGCGTTTCCGTGTGAACTTTCTTTGCATGTCTGCTGTGCGGCATCCGGACCGCACCAACGGCATGTGCGTGGGATGGCGGGTTGCAGTGGCCGTGGCAGCCATCCGTATTTGTGCGAAACCCCGCTGCGGAGGCGGGCCAGTGCAGCCTCTTCCCCACGAGTGAGGGTGGCGTCCGTGCGCGTGGGTTCCCAGTCGCCTGCTGCAGTGGAGCGGTAAGCTTCTGGCTTGAGCTGTCGGGCACGAATAGTACGTTCGGCCAGTGAAAACAATGCCGGTGGTCCATGTGTCAATGAGCTGTGCGAGGTCGGACGCCTCCTTGGCTTATGCATCAGAAGCTTCGTTCCTGGGTACGCCGCAGTGGCCAAGGACAAGCTGTATCCGTGTGCACGCTCCTCGGCGCTGCGGGCGAGACAAAAGGGTACGTCCACAATGTGAGTCACCAGGTGATCCAGAACCGTCGACATTTGTTCGCGTGCCTCCACGGTTCGACGAGTAGGTGCATAGGCGCACGCTGCCGTGGAAAAAGTCTCGGTAAATATCGTGCCCTCCATGCTAACACCACATCCCTCTGTATCTGCTGTGGTGCATGAAATTCGCACGGCCGGAGGGAAATTGGGGAAAAGAAGGAATTCCTCGTGGAGGCTTCCTCGTACCAGCGTGGCCAATCCGCGACGATATCCCTTGCCTGTGGAATGGGGTGTGCCAATTAAATCAAAGGCCGCGCCGTGAAGAGATGTGCCAATAGCCGGAAGTGGCTGTCACACCTCCTGCACACACAAAAGTGCGGGCCGTAACGGGCAACAAATCCCAATGCCGCGTCATCCAAGTCTCCCACGTTCCACGTGCACACCCGAGGGATCCAGCCATGGCGGCGGTGCGCTTGAAGATTATTGTGTAAACTGACTGGGATGGCTTGGTCCGTCACTTCCACCGCTAAAGAGACATCGATCACCCTGTGCACTCGCCACGCCACGGCAGCCCGAAATCACAGCAATACGTCGCGCCTCAATACATAATCCCGCTCGAAGGCGTTCCTGGAAAACTGGAGCCCTGCTCCTACTCTGTCGCCGCTTTGCTTCTGAGAGCCGTAACGCCTCCTGCATGGAAACCCACGGTAAGGCAGGGCTGCAATTCATTACTTCCAATAGGCGGTTCACTGTACCCTTTTCCATTGCACAAAATGGGCGTTGA
>NW_915093.1:0-1493 GCF_000209065.1 Trypanosoma cruzi
TTCACTCCCAAAATACGGGTGTGGACTACACCTCAAGAAAACTGCACAATGAGCCTGCAAACTGCTCGTTGAAAGTTGTCATTGTGTTGAGCGTCAAGGACAACGCAATTACACTTCGCAGCTCCTCAGGAAATCAAAGAAGATGGCAATCATCATTCAATTGAGATGGGCTTCGCAAACCCCCTGCGACTTTTGTCCGATGGGGTGCTTCAGTCCATATGAAACCTTGTCTGCGGGACGGAATGCCTATGCGCCCTAAAAGAGTAAGAATGAACTCACGGGAGAAGAATACGTAACATAACGGAAGCAAAATGCCACAAATAAGAAAAAACAATGGAAAAAATTATATGGAGGGGTATATATATGAAAATAAGCGTCGATCATTGTATAGATGTATCGATAAGGATATGAGTATAAAAACGATACTTTATTCTTATTCATTGATGCATCTGTATAGATATGGATATATCCCTTCTCTCCCCTAAAATTGACGGATCGCTTGGTTTCTTGGCTTATTGAATTGCTATTTTATAAACTGCATATGTATATAGATAGGTATGTAGATATCGGTATTAATATCTATTCAGCGCTTTTGATATATATATGTACTGTTACTATTCCTCGTGTCTTCTAAAATAAATACGAAGGCCCACACGCCAGCCACCATCGCAAACCACGTCCGCCCAACGATCGGAGATGCGAAAGTAAGCCCGGCACCAGAAGTGGGAGCCGCAGCGGAGGCCGTGAAGCACACACCACCGCTACGCACCCGCCCCGGGAATAGCGCGGTGGCTCGATAATCCGTTGCCGCCAATAATCAATAAAACAACAAATCACAGAACCAACCAAGCATGGACGCTATAAATGAGGAAATGGATAGAAGAGCAGCCTGCCAGGAGCAAATACGGCCTGCCGCATCTGCGAGGGGCCTCATGCCTTCTCGCCGCGCGGAGGTACTGCTGGGGCAGAGACCTTTCCACTTCAAAGTGGAGACACACCAATATTTCCGTGAAGCACGACTTCCCCACTTCTCCAATGTCCGCTCCATGCTTTTTTCTGGGTGCCTGCAGAGCCGGGTAGCGGAGTAAATGCAGAGCTGCCACTCCGCACAGCTCCGGTCGGTCGGTTTTCACAATGTCCGGTCGATGCCCGTGGCGTGCCGTGCGGTAGCGGGTCAGTCAGGCATTGCTGTGGCACGGAAACCCGCATGCTGGACGGCAAAGCTAAACTGGTGGTGATCCCATCGGGCTGTCGTCACCGGGCAACATGCGCCTTCTCGGCGGCCTGACCTCTCTGCCGTCCGCAAATCGGCGACAGCGTAATTTTCATCAACGCATGTGTGCGTGCCATTTTAGGCACACGGTGCACTGTTTCTCGGTGGCATTCTCCTGTGCAGAGGCGAAGTTTCTGTGTGGGTTTGATGTTCTTCATGCGGAGGTTCAAGCCTTGCAGCGCGTGGCTATTTAATCTCCATTTTTTAGTGTCCTGGTTTT
>NW_915094.1:0-1493 GCF_000209065.1 Trypanosoma cruzi
CGCGGCGACCAGCAGGGAGTCCGTCACCGTCAGCACGGACCCCGCAGGGAACGTGCCGGTCAGCACAAGCGCACCGTTCAGCGCCTCCACATCGCACACCGACAGCTCCACCGGCCCGCTCTCGTCGCTCCCCGCCGCACGCGCACCGCGCAACGCCCCGCCGCCCATCACGCACAGCACGGCGCCGTTCAGCAGCGACACGTTCTGCACAACGATCCGCACGCCGTCCCGCGCCATCCACGGCACGTAGAGCAAAGGACTCACGCCGTCCAGCACAACGTGGCGCAGCGTCACCTCGCTTGCGCCGGCAGGCACAACGAACACTGACCGCACCGTCACGCTCTCGCGGAAAAACGCACTCGACGCAGTGCCCACGGCAGGCGGCAGTGCGGAAGCTCCCACAGGCACGCATGCCTCACCGTGCCCACCGCTGCCGCACGCGCACACGCACACACCGTCCTTCATGCTCGCCGACGCAGTCCCGGGCGCGTAGCAGTGCGTGTCCCTGTCGCAGGCGTCGCACCCAACAACGTCGATGCTCCCAGCATCGCCAAATCCAGCCGCTGCGTGCTCCTCCGCCGTCGACAGGAAACGTCCACCAGCGTCGTTGCACGCCACCCTCAAATGCGCCCCAGCCGCAAGCGACAGGCTCGCCGACAGCATACGTGGCAGCAGCGCTCGGTTGCGCACAAAGCTCAGCGTGCTCCCAGCAGCGGTCACGGCGCCAGCAGCGTAGAGCATCTCCCTCGAGACGCCGTCGTGCACGTTGCCCTTCGCCAGCAGCATCGACCCGCCATCCAGGCTCACCGTCGAATAAAACGCCACCGCGTAGTCCGCCGTCGACAAAAATTCGCTCCGCACAAGCGCCACAGCAGAGCCCGAAAAGCTCACAGCCCCACGCACAGACACCGCGTGCTTGCACAGCAGGAAGTCGTTGTCAACAAAAGCCACCACGGAGCCGCCGCTGGCAGCAACACCGCCGTCCACCGACACGCACAGCCCCAGTGCCGACTGCACCAACAGCCCGTCCACGTACAGCGCACCGCGCGACGACAGCGCCACGCCGCCAACCACCAACACGCCAACAGCGTCGCGGAACACCGCCGCCACGTGCGTGCGCGCAATGGTCAGCACGCTCCCCGTCAAACTCACGCTGTGCAGCACGAGGCACGCGGACGCGTCGCCAAGGCCGTGGTCTCCGCGGTACGCAACACGCGCCTCTGCAATCAGCACCGAGTCCACCAAAGTGACGCGCGAGCCCGGCGGAAAGCGGTTCGCCACCACCACGCCGCCGCCGGAGCGCGACACAAGCCCGCTGATCAACACATCGGCACGCTCGCCAGCAGGCGGATCAGACAGCCACCCAACAACGTACAGGCTCGCTCCACTCACAAACGTGCAGTTCGCCAGCGTCACGTTGCGCACGCTCCCTGACATCGACTCCACGCCCACCACGACGTCCGCCGCAAATGTCACACCAACGTAGCACGCCA
>NW_915095.1:0-1493 GCF_000209065.1 Trypanosoma cruzi
TTCCACCCAACTGAAAAGGCCCCACTGTGGTCGCCGCGTTTCCTCCACTCTTCTGCGAGGCACAGCGGGTTGGCCACTGTCGCCGTCAGACTCCGCCCTCGCTCGCGCCCGACGTCCCTGCGACACCGTAGACGCGGGACTCGTCTCATTATCGTCATTTCCTTCCCCGTGACGCTCGGACATTCTTTGCGCTGTCTTCGTAGTCGGTTCCACTTGGAGCTGTGACCCAGCAGACAATCAAAAGAAGGACGAGAGAAGAGAACAATAGGCACAGAAATGACCGACAAGCACAACAAAAGCGTCATCCACACGGTGCGGGGCACAGCGTGCAACGCACACCACATGCACGAAAGCATGAGCTTATCGCTCCTGACAAACACAACTGGGAATAAAATGCATCGCAGTGAAGACCACACAGAAACCCAAAATCTTACACGCCACAACCGTGGTGCATCATGGCAAGCTCCCACGCAAGGAATGAAAGCGGACTGTATTTCTCGATGCAATATGTGTGACGCGCGCGGTGCAAGACGACTTTTTCGCATTATTTCTATGTATTCGTCATTGAGATCCGCGTGCACGATTACGCGGCCGCCGCTCTTCCCTGTCAGTCTCCCTGTCGCTACTGCCGCCTCAGCGGGGGAAGAAAGCCGTCAGCGCCACAGCGATGACGGACGAACCGGGGATCGCGAAAGCCAGCCAACGCGAACCGTGCCATGAGAAATGTCGGCGTCTACTCCACCGCCCGGCTCTGCAGGCGCCTGGGCAAAAACACGGCGTGAACATCGGAGAAGCGAGGAAGCCGTGTTGCACGAAAATGTTGGCGCGGTTTTTCCTCGGGATGGAAAGGCGCTGCCCAAAAGCACTACCACGCAGCGAGCGCACGAAGAAAAGAACGCCCACCAGCGGAAAGTTTCCGACCGCCGGCACGCACAACACTCGTCAGCTCATACCAACCCTCCCGGAACTGCCTCGCCTTCCCTGCTATTCAAAACAGCCGGTGGGGCGCCCTCGGTTACATATTTGCAGCGCGGTGCGCTTTGGCTCCCGTCGCCCTGGCGGAGAAGTCAGCTCCTTGAGCTTAGGGTGGATCCACTCCACAGCGCCCCCATTCGTGGGTGCGACCGCGCCAAACACATCCAGCGACCTCCACAAAATGCATTCCTCGCCATGCATTAAGAGCTTCAAGACATCGGCCGGCGGTGTCATCGTTACCAAACAAATCAATATTTTGCGCCCGCTCGCAGTGGGGACCGCAGTGTCGAGGAATATCCCGTTCCCTTTATGCCCCATCACCCAAATGATCTTCAGGGGTTTGTGCGACGGACCATCACTGTACCGCATTTCCCCACTTTTCACGCCAACGTGTTCATGAGCATTTGATGAGGCAATCCATTCCACGGCTCCCTCGCAGCGGAAAGGCGTGCATTAGTATCTCTCTCACTGAACAGGTCGCGGAGGATGGATCCCATCCCATCCATGTAGCCTCTTAC
>NW_915096.1:0-1493 GCF_000209065.1 Trypanosoma cruzi
CTCCTCTGGGTTATAGTCCTCGCTGGAATGTCGACTGAGAACATCCACCCTCTCCGGTGGATCGTACAGGCGCCACTCCTTTTCCCCCTCCAGCTGCAAAAGAAAAACATCCACATCGTCGTAATGTGGCGCAAACCCTTGACTGTTTGCCGGTGTCCAGTAACTGTTCAGACCGCAAGAGCAAACAAATGCCTCCTCCAACATTGCAAGAACCGCAGAATTCTCAGTGATGTGTTCATGGGGACGCAAGAATCGCACGGACCAGCCTTTTCGCATAGAGTGTTTCATCTCCTTCTCTGTGACAATCCCTTCTGAACGAAAAGGGATGCGTTTCTTTTGCACCGCATCAAACCGAACAATATTAATGTCAGTGGTGTACGACAGTGATTTCTCTGCGGCAAGCTGAAGCATGAGTTCCGTTGACCACTTCACGGCCGGCAGTCCCTCTTGCACCTCAGTAAAGTGCGTTGCCGCCCCGTGAGAAAAGTGCAGCGGCTTCTTTTCAAAGTAGTGCCGAAAGAACTCCTTCTGCGTCTTCCCCAGAAGCCACTGAAAAACGGTATGATTTCTTCCTTCAAGTAATTCACGGCCGACGGGTGCATCCCGTTCCACACGTGTTCTCTTCCTTCGTGTAGACATCACGACAGCAATTCCACGTTTCTCGTCTTCAGCTCGCCAAACAACAAATAAAGAAATGCTCAGAACAGAACAAACCAGCCAAACTCTAAAAATAAAAATAAAAGAAAAAAGACAAATGCAGGGAGTTTACCCCTGCAAAAGCCCAAAAGAAAAACAGATGATAAAGAGTGTGTGTGTGTGTGTGTGCGTGTGTATATAAGTGCATGCATGTATATATATATATATACTACGAGCACACATTTATTACATTAAACCGCCTTAATTCAAAGATCTAAAAAAGTGTCCACCAGAAGTAGGCTTCTCTATTTTGAGTCCACCCGCGTTTCTCTATTTGCTCCTTCATTTGTCTCCCTTCGTACTGTCCACTTTTATCGGTTTTGCCTATAAGTGTTATTGTTGTTGTCGTTGCTGTTGTTTTCCCTTGTTTTGCTCCTTTGCAGGGTATTCGGCGCGTCGTCAGTCCTCCTTCGTCCTAGGAAGCGCCAAAGTTATCATGGAGACTTCATCAAGATCATCCTCGTCGTGCTCCACCTCATCCACTGTGAGATGCTCCGTGCTATTTAAAAAGGCTGCCATGCTCGTGATGACGTCCCGCTGTGCCTCCAAAAGAGGTTTCAACCCGTAGCGTTGCAAAAGTACTGCAAACTCATCGTCGTACATCTCTTGATGCTCGTGCTGAAGCCTTAGCGTCTGGCAAGACGCACTGAGTAGCTGCCGGAAGTGCAGAACTGCGTATCCGGTCTCCGCGTCCGTCTCGACGTACCGCTGTATGTTGTGGTACCTCACGGAGAAGACGTAAAAGGCACCTTCGTCATCGGCAAATGCCGCGTACTGAATCGGGTGGGTCAACCAGA
>NW_915097.1:0-1493 GCF_000209065.1 Trypanosoma cruzi
GCTCGCCTCTTGTGAGGTCACGTTCCACCAATGGATTACGTTGTGTGGAACGTAGCCGTGGTTCTCCGCGGGCAAAACAAGAGGCATCATGGTGCGCCGTACAAGTGCGGCCTCCTCCTCGTCCTCCTCCTCTTCCTCGTCGCTATCACCGACGCACACATCCAGCAGCACATTCTCTTTGCCCTCCACAACGCGCCGCACGGCCTTCTCCACCACCTTCTCCCACCACGGCATCCGCATTCCAAACACGGGCGAGTCCAGCAGCACGGCTTCCGCCGTCGGACGATCCGCAGGGTTCACCGCCATCATGGAATCGATGAGGCTCAGGAACTCCAACGAGAGCTCCCTCACACGCAGGCGCCTTGCCATCAGTTGGATGCCCGGAGAAAAGACCCAGGCGGGCCACACACCTGTGTCCTTCCCCGGACAAGCTTGTGTGCCCTCGCCGTCCACGGTCGTGTACCGCGTGTAGTCAACTCCATCAGGCTCCCCATCGGCACCACCTCCGGCAGTGTGGCCAGCACGCCGTGTCGCAAGCTTCTCCATGGCAAGACGGAGGGCTTCTTCGTCCAAGAGAGGAACCTGCTTCAGCACCGCCAGCGTCGGGTACTCTCCGCGCGCCACACGGAACTGGGCCGTCACTGCAGCGTCGGCAGACGGTGAAGCGTCGGTTGAGAAGACGGCGGCCATGCCATCGTCCACACCCGCAGCACCGCATGTGAGGAACAAATAAAACACCGCTGCGGTGCTCCACACGTCGGAGGCGTATGAATACGGGCAACGCTTGCGGTAGCCCCAGTATTTCGCAATTTCGGGCGGGCAGTACACGCCAGACCCAATGACGGTGAGTTCAGTTTCGCAGCTCGAATCCGCGACCAGCGCGGCAATGCCAAAGTCCACAAAAAACAACTCGACGTCACTCTCCCATGCCGAAGAAGCACGCCGACGCACAAGGATGTTCGATGGCTTGATGTCGCGATGAATCAGCCCTCCCTTGTGCAGGCACGCCAGGCCCCTGAGCAACTGCCCGAGCCAACACACCAGGTGCTCCTCCGCAATGTGCATTTCGTGACGCTGGAAAAAATCCCCAAGCGTGCCACCAGCACCCAAGTCCATCAGCATGTAAGCGCCAACGGCGGCTTGTGGTGACGCGCACTGCAGTGGAAATGGAGCCACTTCTTCCGCCCGCCTGCTGACGCACGGTGACAGGACTACACCGTGGGACCGTGCTATGTGAGGATGGGGGGGAAGAGCGGCGGCTACCTGTGCCTCACGGAGAAAATCGCCCAGCGCAGGAAAGTGCGACACAGGTTCACTCCTCTTGCCAGAGAAGACCTGGCGCAACGCCTCCAACGCGGCCTCGTCTCCATCCTGCTGCTCCGTCGCGGCAAACGGGGAAGACTCGAGGAGACGCGTCACACCCTTCGCTGCAAAAAAACGCGTTGGGTGCACCCGGCTCTGTACAAGTAGCACCGTACCAAAGTGCCCCGGCC
>NW_915098.1:0-1493 GCF_000209065.1 Trypanosoma cruzi
TTCATGTCCGACTGCCAACGGGGTCGCTGAACTTCCGCCCAATGAGGCGCTTCGCGTCGAAGACGGTGTTCGTCGGGTTCATCGCAACCTGGTTCTTCGCGGCATCACCGATCAGACGCTCCGTGTCGGTGAACGCCACGTACGACGGCGTTGTGCGGTTGCCCTGATCGTTCGCAATGATCTCCACGCGCTCGTTCTGCCAAACACCAACGCACGAGTAAGTTGTGCCGAGATCGATGCCGATGGCTCCCTCGTACGTCATTTCCTTCTTCTTCCCTGCTGTTTTTTTAAAAGATAACTCTCGACCTTGATTGACTCTGGCGTGCTCCGTGGCACACGGCGGAGGAGCGGGGGAGAAAGGAGGAAAGGAAGCCGGCAGTACAAGGACACGCACACAGGCGGCAACAGCAACAACAATGGCAGAGGCAACCGTGGTGCCCTCAACAGCACAAGTGCCATCGCAATGACAGTACCAATAACAACCGTAACCAATAATAATAATAATAATAATAATAATAATAATAACAATAATAATAACAATAACAAT
This sequence comes from Trypanosoma cruzi, assembly GCF_000209065.1. Lineage (NCBI taxonomy): Eukaryota > Euglenozoa > Kinetoplastea > Trypanosomatida > Trypanosomatidae > Trypanosoma > Trypanosoma cruzi. Next base: position 548 of record NW_915098.1, read on the forward strand.
AATAATAATAATAATAATAATGGAGAGGGAAAAAAAACAATAATAAAAATAGTGATGGCTGCTGGGTTTGTCGCAGACCACTACGCTCTACAAAGGAGAAAACCAACGGGTTATTCGTTCGCGAACAGACGCCGCCATGAGAACATCTTCAGGGATGCGCTCTCAGTCAACTTCCTCCACCTTCGGTCCTGACGAAGACGACGGGTTCGCGCCGCCAGGCATGCCCCCGGGCATTCCACCAGGCATACCGCCAGGCATACCGCCGCCCGCGCCCATGCCCTGGTACATCTTCGTCATGATGGGCGTGCACAGGTTCTCCAGCTCCTTCTGGCGGTGCTCGTACTCCTCCTTGCTGGCCTCCTGGTTGTTGTTCAGCCATTGCAGCGCCTCCTCCACGGCACTCGTAATCGTGTTCTTGTCGGCCTCCTCAATCTTGCCAGCGACGTTCGGCTCGTTTACGGTGTTCTTCATCGAAAATGCGTAGTTCTCAAGACCGTTCTTTGCGTCAATGCGCTCGCGCTGTTCCTTGTCCTGCGCCTCGTACTTGGCAGCCTCGGACACCATGCGCTCAATGTCCGCCTTGCTCAGGCGGCCCTTGTCGTTCGTGATGACAATCTGGTTGCGCTTACCGGTGCCCTTCTCCTCCGCGGACACGTTCAGGATGCCGTTGGCGTCGAGGTCAAAGGTCACCTCAATCTGGGGCACACCGCGCGGCGCCGGCGGGATGCCGGACAGGTCGAATGTGCCGAGCAGGTGGCAGTCCTTCGTCATCGCACGCTCTCCCTCAAAGACCTGGATGTGCACGCCCGGCTGGTTGTCCGCGTACGTCGAGAAGATCTGGCTTTTCTTGGTCGGAATCGTCGTGTTGCGCTTGATCAGCGACGTCATGACGCCACCCGCCGTCTCGATGCCAAGCGTCAGCGGGGTCACGTCGAGCAGCAGCAGG
>NW_915099.1:0-1493 GCF_000209065.1 Trypanosoma cruzi
CCGCCAAAACCCGCGAAGGCTGCGCCGTCGACACAGGCACGAAGCTCAGGTGCGTGCCGATCTGCGGGTCGCGTGCCCACCGAAACGGCGGCGGCAGCGCCACCACCAGCCATGTCGGGACGGCGCTCCCACCGCCGCGAATGTCGTTCTGCGTCAGACTTCCACCAGCCGCCGTCGTCGTCACGGCGAGCGTCGGGCACGCCACGTTGCTCCACCACAGCGTGCTGCTCACCGACGCCGTCGAGGCCCGCGTGGGCGGCAGCGCCACCGTCTCCGTCACCTGCAGGGTCTTCGTCGGCCCGTAATGCGTCGGACTGTAGTGAGCCGTGCGCACGCTCGGCGTCCATGTCGGCGTCGGGCTGCGCGTCTCCGTCAGCGTCGTCGTGTGGCTCAGCGGCGGCATAGCGGGCGTGCGGTTGCACCCGTCCACGCGCGGCAGGTACACCGGCAGGCAGTCGCGCCCGTACCCGCCCGCAGCACAGCGGCAGCAACACGACCCCGACATCGCCCTCGTCGCGGCAGCAAAGCAGCGCACGTCGGCGTCGCACACGCCACACGCCACGGGGCGGAATTCCCCGATGATGCCGGCAGACCTGTAGTCCATCGGCCGCAGCGCCCGCCCGTTCAGCGTCAGGCACCCCACAACGAACTTCCGGCCGGCGCCCACAAGCGCAACGGTGCCGTCCATCACGACGGGCCCGCTGCCGGCGTTCCCGTGGAGCGTCAGCGTGCTCTGCATGACCTCCGCACGGCGCGGGTACGACGGCAGCGAAAGGAGCCTGCCGCTGATGCTGTTGCCGCGCACCGACAGCCACGACCCGGACACAAACGATGCCAACCCCCGCAGCTCCAGCAGCGCGCCATCGGTCAGCGCACCGGCGTTGTCATTCACCACGACGGCGGACGCGTTGGCCTCCACCCCGCTGTCGAACACCAACCCATGCGCGGCGTACACCTGGCTCCCCGACACGCGCAGCACAGCGCCCCCAGACGCAACCACGCGCGCACTCGCGTACAATGCAACGTCGCCACCGAACACAGCCGCGTCCAGCGCAACACCGCCGCCGATAAGCTCCAGCACAGCGCCGTCCACCACCACCGTCCGCCCACCAGTCACCACGGTCACGAGAGCAACGCCGGACACAACCAGCACGGACCGCACGAGCCGCAGGCCCAACAGCACAAGCACCGGTGCGTACGGCGAGGACTGCGAGCCGGGAAGATACACAAGCGGCGTCGACCTCGCGGCAACCAGCAGGGAGTCCGTCACCGTCAGCACGGACCCCGCGGGAAACGTGCCGGTCAGCACAAGCGCACCGTTCAGCGCCTCCACATCGCACACCGACAGCTCCACCGGCCCGCCCTCGTCGCTCCCCGCCGATCCCGCACCGCGCAACGATCTACCGCCCATCACGTACAGCACGGCGCCGTTCAGCAGCGACACGTTCTGCACAACAATCCGCACGCCGTCCCGCGCCATCCACGGCAAGAGA
>NW_915101.1:0-1494 GCF_000209065.1 Trypanosoma cruzi
GGAGTAGCGCAACAGTTGCACGATGCTATTGTTATCGCCGTGCTGCGTCTCGCGAGTGCGGGGTCGACGGGCCATGTGCACATCATCACCCTGCCAAACGCTGCTCGCGCATTTTCTTTTTTCGTTTCGCTCGTGTTTTCTCGTTTCCTCAAATAAATATGATGGCCCGCCCGCCGGCCGCCATCGCAGTGCACGTCCGCCCCGCCACGTGGAGACGTGGAAGAGAGCCCCGTCGCCCGGAGACGGAGCTGCAGCGGAGAGCGCGAAGCACAACCCCGTGACGCTGCTGCTTGATTGGGGTGTGTCCGCAGTGCCGCCCGCCCCACAATCCACGCTGCCCGATAAGTTTATTGGCGGCAAAACCCCGGAATCAGAGTCGCCGCGGCCGCTTCCTCGGAACCTCACCCTCGTCTCCCTCCGCATCCTCCGCGGATGTCGGGTCGTCCGCTAGAGGCGGGTCAACGACCGGTATTGGGTGGCTGCTGATGTTCGGGAAGGCGGTGCACACATCGGCGTATTGGGGGCACACAATGCTCCCACGCCAGGGACCCGATGGCGGCGTGACGGTTTCACCCTCCTGGCACTCGTGCCACGCATCGTCATCAAGGAACCGCACGCTCACTGTGCCGTCGCCGCATCGAGTGTCCACACACACATCGCCAATATATTCGTCGTCGAATTGAAGTTCCTGCCCCTTCACGCATCGCGAGTTCGGACCAACGACACTGCCAAGCATTACGGAAGAATCGCCGTTGGTGCAACCAGTATAAGGATACTCCTTGACATACGGACATCTGCTCATGAAGAGGTCATCACCGCCAACTCGGGGATCAGCGAAGTACCGATACTCCTCTGGCAGGGCTTCCTCGTGCCTCTTCAGGTCACAGAACCCCAGAGACAGTCGGTCGTACGTGCAGAGAAGCCTTTCATCGTCGTCAAACTGGTTGCAGAACAGATCAGGGTATTCGCTGATGCCGTCGGTCATGCACTTCTTTTCCAGCAGCCCACAGCCAGAGTTGTTGCCCCACCACAACAACTCCGCCGCACTGTAGTTTGGCAAATAAACACCCATGCCCTCGAATGCTGCAAGCGTCAGTGCCGAGTACAGCCCAAAATCCATATCACTGGTCATCATCTCGTCCCTCACGTTGCGCTTCTTCCAATGCGACAGTGCAATTCCAGGGCCACCCTCGTCCTCCAACTCAATGCCCTCAAGCGTGGGGCAGTTGTGGTACTGACGCGCCATCGCCTTCGTCTTCGGTGTTGAAATCACCGACACCTTGGAACTCCCGCGCACGTTCGGGAACTCGGAAATCATATGTAACATCAAAAACTGCGCTTTTGCAAACCCAAGAGCATGCCCCAACTCGTGGGCCGCTACACGCACTTCCTCATTTGTCACCGCCACTTGCCTCGGGTCAAAGTTCACGGCAGCAGCAAATGGACGAACATCATCCAGCATGAAGCACGGTACCGCCCATGCGCTTGGACAGA
>NW_915102.1:0-1494 GCF_000209065.1 Trypanosoma cruzi
CCTTAAACTCGAGTGCCTCCAAGATCTCTCCTGAGTTCTCACATGCGTTGGTAGCCGAGTTCCCCGCAAGAGCCAATTGTTCCAGTCGCATCTTTATTTCCGCCATCTCCCGCCCTGTCTCTTTTTTCGACTGCATGTGTGCTGCCCGCATGCTAGCAATATCAGCCTCATACCTGGCTCGTGTTTCTTATAATTCTTTCTGCAGCCGTTGAATAGTGTGATCCCGGAGGGCCAACTTCTCTTGCATCGTCAAGGCTGCATCCTGTATTTCATCCACAGAAGTCTTCTCCTCCGCCCTCGTTGCGTCTTGCGGCTCAAATGAGAACACCACACGCCCCACAGAAGCAGCAGAAAAAGACGAAGGAACAACTGTCGTCTTGCGTCCTTCCGTAACTGCACCAGGGACTTCGCGGCAGGTCGCCAGGGACTGTAGTGCCTGCTGAAAGGCTCGCTGTGCCTGTATTGAGTTTTGCAGCCGGTCTTCCTCCTCCCGGCTCCACCGTGCCTGAAACGCCACGAGGGATTCCCGATCCTCCCGTCGCGGCAACGTTCCCTCGGCCGTCACTGCTCCCTTCGCCCTCGGTGCGCTCAGCGTCATGCCGTCGCGACCGCAACTACCCTCATGGCCGTGCAGGTACTGCCTAAGCACCGGATTGCCGCGAAGACGCTGCAACACCGTTAGAATGGCGTCACTACTCGCCACATCCTCATCACGGCTCATTAGCGCAATCGGACGCAACCGCCTAGTAGCTGTAAGGATGGCAATAATAATAATAATAATAAGAGCCTTACTGCCTGAAAACAATCGGACAAAACACACACAAAAAAAAATGCAAAAGAAAAAAAAAAGTAAAAAAGTACGGCGTAAGTGACTGTAATAAATTGGCCTCCATGTGCGCGTGTGCCGTCCAGTCAGTGTCCGTGGACATCACACACACAAAGAAAGAAGAAAAGAAGCAGTCAAAAAAAAACAAACGTAAGCGGAAAGAAAAACAAAAAAACTCTGCCCATCAAATTCTCTTCTCCTACAGTTAACAACACACGCAAATAAATAAAAGAGGATCTTTCTTATAAAACATGCATCCTTTTATTTCTATCTTCTTCTCTTCGACACTTTCTTCCTCCTGCCGTCATTCCTACTCATTTCTGTTCACAGGCATATTTAACCTCCATCTTCTTTCTTTTTGGTCTTTTTTTCTCTTTGTGTTTTTCTATTCTGTTGCTCCCCGTGCTTTTCTTATCCTCTCACCTCCCTTGGCGTTGATACCCACTGCCACTACTGGTGCCCTTCCTCCTCCTCCTCCGGATCTTCTGTTAGAGAGAACTCACCAACTGGAGGCGGTAACCCGTGCAACCCCGGCGACTTCGGTAAGTAACTTGCAGAGTCGTCCTCCTTCTGCTGCTGCGACTGCTGATCAACACGAGAGGCGCTGGCACGTGACGCCACCACGGAACGCCGTGCCGTGTAAGCAGAGTAAGCGGGCGACAGAGTCG
>NW_915103.1:0-1494 GCF_000209065.1 Trypanosoma cruzi
GCTCAGGTGCGTGCTGAGCTGCGGATCGCGTGCCCAACGAAACGGCGGCGGCAGCGACACCATCAGCAGTGTCGGGACGGCGCTCCCACCGCCGCGGATGTCGTTCGGCGTCAGACTCCCACCAGCCGCCGTCGTCGTCACGGCAAGCGTCGGGCACGCCACGTCGCTCCACCACAGCGTGCTGCTCAGCGACGCCGTCGGGGTCCGCGTGGGCGACAGCGCCACCGTCTCCGTCATCTGCAGGGTCTCCGTCGGCCCGTACTGTGTCGGACTGTAGTGCGTCGCGCTCAGGCTCGGTGTTGGTCTCGGCGTCGCCGTCCACGTTGTTGTCAGACTGCGCGTCTCCGTCAGCGTCGCCGTGTGGCTCAGCAGAGGCATGCCAGGCGTGCGGTTGCACCCGTCCACGTGCGGCAGGTACACCGGCAGGCAGTCACGCCCGTACCCGCCCTCAGCACAGCGGCAGCCGCACGACCCCAACATCGCCCTCGTCGCAGCAGCAAAGCAGCTCACGTCGGCGTCGCACACGCCACACGCCACGGGGCGAAATTCCCCGATGATGCCGGCGGACCTGTAGTCCATTGGCCGCAGCGCCTGCCCGTTGAGCGTCAGGCACCCCACGACGAACCTTCGGCCGGCGTCCCCAAGCGCAACGGTGCCGTCCATCACAACGGGCCCACTGCCGGCGTTCCCGTGAAGCGTCAGCGTGCTCTGCGCAAGGTCCGCACTGCGCGGGTACGACGGCACCGACAGAAGCCTGCCGCTGATGCTGTTGCCGCCCACCGACAGCCACGACCCGGACGCGAACGACGCCGACCCCCGCAGCTCCAGCAGCGCGCCATCGGTCAGCGCACCGGCGTTGTCGTTCACTACGACGGCGGACGCGTTGGCCTCCACCCCGCTGTCAAGCACCAACCCATGCGCGGCGTACACCTGGCTCCCCGACACGCGCAGCACAGCGCCCCCCGACGCTACCACGCGCGCACTCGCGTACAACGCAACGTCGCCACCGAGCACAGCCGCGTCCAGCGCGACACCGCCACCGACGAGCTCCAGCACGGCGCCGTCCACCACCACCGTCCGCCCACCAGTCATCACGGCCACGAGGGCAACGCCGGACACAACCAGCACGGACCGCACAAGCCGCAGGCCCGACAGCACAAGCACCGGTGCGTACGGCGAGGACTGCGAGCCGGGAAGATACACAAGCGGCGTCGACCTCGCGGCAACCAGCAGGGAGTCCGTCACCGTCAGCACGGACCCCGCGGGGAACGTGCCGGTCAGCACAAGCGCACCGTTCAGCGCCTCCACATCGCACACGGACAGCTCCACCGGTCCGCTCTCGTCGTTCCCCGCCGCTCCCGCACCGCGCAACGCTCCACCGCCCATCACGTACAGCACGGCGCCGTTCTGCAGCGACACGTTCTGCACAACAATCCGCACGCCGTCCCGCGCCATCCACGGCACGTAGAGCACCGGACTCACGCCGTCCAGCAC
>NW_915104.1:0-1494 GCF_000209065.1 Trypanosoma cruzi
CCCTCTTGTCCTTCGCGTGGTTGTGGGTTGGCGCGCAACATCCACACGTCCCGATTCATTCACTGTACTCAACACCGTGTGCGCCCTCTACTTATCCTTAATGGCCTCAGCGGCAAGAGAAGACAAACCCCACGCAGGGTTGGCGTACCCCGCAACAAAGTCAGCTGGATAAACCTGTTTTGTTGGGCAACGCGCCAAAGTACCCCCAGCAAGCACAGCCATTACCCCACCAGCACTGACGAGAAAGAGTGAAACAAAGGAATCCTTCATTTTACTTTCAGAGCCATCTTTTGGTTTCACCGGCGTCTCCTGCAGCAAAAAAATTTCGGCAAATTGCAGCAGCTGCGCATCCCCTGACACACTCCCCACAGCGTGTGCAGCCCCACTGCCGCAGCAAACCAACACAACAAGAAGCACCCGAACGGCAGAATAGAAAAGATGCCGGGACATGTTGGGCCTCTGCGGCTCACTCTCTCCTCCTTCCCTCCTCCTTCCGCTGGATCCGGTCACGCGGCGACGGTTGTGTGTGCGGGGTTCCATGACAGCTGCAGCAACACGTGAGAACATATAAATATGTGTGTGTGGGCGGTGTGTGCGCTGTTGGTCCTTTCAAAGCCTTACAATTTCACAGTAACAATTAGCGCTTGGTCGTAGCTTCCTTCCCAGCCTGAGTGTGTTTGCGCGCAAAAAGCAAATTGAAGTTTGAAAAGCACCAAAACAGGACGTGGCAGAGAAGTGGGTGGCGCCACCATTCACGGCGTAACACACCAGCGTCGTCGTAACCGCTACAGTAATTAATCTCCCCGTCCACAACGGCTCAAGCACTGTGAGGCCCCAGGCAGAAGCAGAGACATTGACGTTTGCGCACGGGCCAAGACACTCTCCGGCAAGCAGCACCAACCAACAGACAGAAAAAAAAAATTAGGAGCAAGCAAAATCCCATGTGCTGTGGGATCCTTGCAAGCAGCGCTCCCTCATTGCAGGACCTTTAAAGCGTTCCTCGCTGCAACATCCCCCAATACCCCCTCGGCGTGTCGGTGGATTTTCCCGTTCACCGGAAGGAAAATGGCGGGATGCTTCGGCAGGGGTCGCGGACACACAGAGCGCACCGTCGACGCGATCAACGAGCGCAGACACTCGTGAAGTGCGATCCCACAACCGCGATCCCTCCATTTACTCTCGTGGACGTGGAGGAGGCATGAAGTGTCCTCTTCTCTACAGTAGTCCTAAAACGCAAAAAAATTCCGCAGGACATCCCGCGCAGCCACGGCCTCCTCAGCAGCCTGACAGTCCACGCCGCCGCACCCCTCCTCAAGAGGTCGCCAGGCCCGGTAAGGCAAGCAAAGGGGGACCAGCAATTTGGTCGGGCGTTAAGCAAAATGAGGCGCAGCAGTCGGGTGAGCGCGGCCCATCCACGTACTCCCCCTCAACCGACCCACCACACAGTCGAATCACATCCCCTGAAAGGAGCCGTGGTGTCTAAAAAAATAGCAT
>NW_915105.1:0-1494 GCF_000209065.1 Trypanosoma cruzi
GTGTTCACACACTGGACACCAAAACAACCCTGAATTATCCGCTGCTTGGAGGAATTTCGCGAGCTCTTGCCCACACGGGTGCTGCACTCGGCTGATCGTTTTCGAGCGGTCGCTGCATCACACGTTGTGGTCCAAATTTTTGTTTCCAATTATGAATGGTGGGAGTCAGAGACACTCTCTGTCAATATCTGTTTGCGTGTTCACACACTGGACACCAAACAACCCTGAATTATCCGCTGCTTGGAGGAATTTCGCGAGCTCTTGCCCACACGGGTGCTGCACTCGGCTGATCGTTTTCGAGCGGCCGCTGCATCACACGTTGTGGTCCAAATTTTTGTTTCCAATTATGAATGGTGGGAGTCAGAGACACTCTCTGTCAATATCTGTTTGCGTGTTCACACACTGGATACCAAACAACCCTGAACTATCCGCTGCTTGGAGGAATTTCGCGAGCTCTTGCCCACAAGGGTGCTGCACTCGGCTGATCGTTTTCGAGCGGCTGCTGCATCACACGTTGTGGTCCAAATTTTTGTTTCCAATTATGAATGATGGGAGTCAGAGGTACTCTCTGTCAATATTTGTTTGCGTGTTCACACACTGGATACCAAACAACCCTGAACTATCCGCTGCTTGGAGGAATTTCGCGAGCTCTTGCCCACAAGGGTGCTGCACTCGGCTGATCGTTTTCGAGCGGCTGCTGCATCACACGTTGTGGTCCAAATTTTTGTTTCCAATTATGAATGATGGGAGTCAGAGACACTCTCTGTCAATATCTGTTTGCGTGTTCACACACTGGACACCAAACAACCCCGAATTATCCGCTGCTTGGAGGAATTTCGCGAGCTCTTGCGCACACGGGTGCTGCACTCGGCTGATCGTTTTCGAGCGGCCGCTGCATCACACGTTGTGGTCCAAATTTTTGTTTCCGATTGTGAATGGTGGGAGTCAGAGACACTCTCTGTCAATACCTGTTTGCGTGTTCACACACTGGACACCAAACAACCCTGAATTATCCGCTGCTTGGAGGAATTTCGCGAGCTCTTGCCCACACGGGTGCTGCACTCGGCTGATCGTTTTCGAGCGGTCGCTGCATCACACGTTGTGGTCCAAATTTTTGTTTCCGATTGTGAATGGTGGGAGTCAGAGGTACTCTCTGTCAATACCTGTTTGCGTGTTCACACACTGGACACCAAACAACCCTGAATTATCCGCTGCTTGGAGGAATTTCGCGAGCTCTTGCCCACACGGGTGCTGCACTCGGCTGATCGTTTTCGAGCGGTCGCTGCATCACACGTTGTGGTCCAAATTTTTGTTTCCGATTGTGAATGGTGGGAGTCAGAGACACTCTCTGTCAATATCCTGTTTGCGTGTTCACACACTGGACACCAAACAACCCTGAACTATCCGCTGCTTGGAGGAATTTCGCGAGCTCTTGCCCACACGGGTGCTGCACTCGGCTGATCGTTTTCGAGCGGCTGCTGCATCACACGTTGT
>NW_915106.1:0-1494 GCF_000209065.1 Trypanosoma cruzi
GTGCTGCGTTGGTTGAGCGGCTTGCGGGTCGTGTTAGCCGTGTTATTGGGTACCGTGTGGATGGGTTTTCGGGGGTTTCTCTTGCAGAAATTGCAGCTGCGTCAGCGGTATCGTCGCAGAGGCAGTCTAGGATTCGTTCTTTTCAGTTTATTGGGAGATCCGGAAGTTCTTCCTGCACAGAGCTTTCATCGGTGGTGTCCCCCGTGGATGGATCTGAAGGCTTGCCACAAGAGTCGCTTGTTTGTCCCATTGTTATGCGTCCCACCGTGTTGCGAGAGTTGGGGTGGCGTGCGCATGTCTCTTCTGTGACATCGTATTCGGATTCTTTGGATCCAGACGCTATGCGGCCGCGAGGCACATGAAGTGTGTGTTACTTGTCAGTTGTCTTTTTTTCTTGGTGTAGATGTATTATATTGCTTTTCTGATGGAGCCATCTTCGTTGGATCTCCGTCTATTCCTCAATGATCGGGTGATTCATGAATGCTTATTTGCTTTACGGGCTTCTAATTGGCTGCTGGAGTTGTTGGTGCGCTTTTTCTTTTTTTGCATCAGCCATGGCCCCGATGTATGCATTTGTGTTTATATGTGTTTTTCTGCTGCTTTTTTTGCGTGTAGTGTAAAATGTTTTTTTTAGTGGATGTGCTGGAGGCTGTGTGTGTGAGGGGCCTGATGTATTTTTTTTTTGTGCCGTTTTTTTGCTGCTTGTTTTCTAAGTTTTGCTGTTTTTTGTCGTTTTTTTTATTTTGCTTTTTTTTTTCTGGCTTTTTTTACGGCTTTTTTTGCCGTTTTTTTGCCGTTTTTTTTTTTTGAAAACTTTTGCATTGCTTTGGGGGCTGCGGGTTGCGTTGTCGCGGTGGGGGCTGCGCGACGCACTTTTTTTTGCTCAATTTTTGTGCGTTTTGCCCATTTCTTGAAAATTTGTGTGTCGTGGGTGCACCTCCCTCCGTGGAGTTTTTGGCCGCCGTCACGCAAGAGAACAGCGCCGCCTTGCGTTGTGGCTGTTTGGTTGTCTTGGGGGCGGTGCCTGTTCTTTCAGCTGCTGTTGTTTTTCCTCCTCACTCTTTCTGTGACTTGAATGAAAAGGTGTGGCGTGACTGCGGGGCGCCGAAGTGATTTTCGCCTCCAGTGCGTGCTTTTGCGTTGCTCACGCAATCATCGAAGTGGTGTGCGGCCGTCCCATGGCTGCACTTGTGTATGGGCACTGCTGCCGCCGTGTTGCTGGCGGCTCACCGGCGGTTGTGCGGCGCTGGCGCATGGGCGGAATCCCCCGGATGCAGTGAGGACGGAAACCGATGGTCGGGCTGAGCAAGTGATGTGTGGTGTCCGTGGGATGTATATGCGGAGAGGGCCGGACAATGGCGGCTGGGTGCTCCTCCTGTCACATGTGGCTTGCGCGGCATTGATTTCTGTTGTCACTGTGGTGTCTCGCATTCGCACGTGAGATTGGTTGATTATTTAGATGGTGGGAGCGGGGGCGTGCCGTCACGGCTAAAT
>NW_915107.1:0-1495 GCF_000209065.1 Trypanosoma cruzi
ACTCCCACCATTCATAATTGGAAACAAAAATTTGGACCACAACGTGTGATGCAGCAGCCGCTCGAAAACGATCAGCCGACTGCAGCACCCGTGTGGGCAAGAGCTCGCGAAATTCCTCCAAGCAGCGGATAATTCAGGGTTGTTTGGTGTCCAGTGCATGAATACGCAAACAGATAGTGACAGAGAGTGCCTCTGACTCTCACCATTCATAATTGGAAACAAAAATTTGGGCCACAACGTGTGATGCAGCAGCCGCTCGAAAACGATCAGCCGAGTGCAGCACCCTCGTGGGCAAGAGCTCGCGAAATTCCTCCAAGCAGCGGATAGTTCAGGGTTGTTTGGTGTCCAGTGCACGAACACGCAAACAGATAGTGACAGAGAGTGCCTCTGACTCCCACCATTCATAATTGGAAACAAAAATTTGGACCACAACGTGTGATGCAGCAGCCGCTCGAAAACGATCAGCCGAGTGCAGCACCCTTGTGGGCAAGAGCTCGCGAAATTCCTCCAAGCAGCGGATAGTTCAGGGTTGTTTGGTGTCCAGTGCACGAACACGCAAACAGATAGTGACAGAGTGTGTCTCTGACTCCCACCATTCATAATTGGAAACAAAAATTTCGACCACAACGTGTGATGCAGCAGCCGCTCGAAAACGATCAGCCGAGTGCAGCACCCTTGTGGGCAAGAGCTCGCGAAATTCCTCCAAGCAGCGGATAGTTCAGGGTTGTTTGGTGTCCAGTGCACGAACACGCAAACAGATAGTGACAGAGTGTGTCTCTGACTCCCACCATTCATAATTGGAAACAAAAATTTGGACCACAACGTGTGATGCAGCAGCCGCTCGAAAACGATCAGCCGACTGCAGCACCCGTGTGGGCAAGAGCTCGCGAAATTCCTCCAAGCAGCGGATAATTCAGGGTTGTTTGGTGTCCAGTGCACGAACACGCAAACAGATAGTGACAGAGTGTGTCTCTGACTCCCACCATTCATAATCGGAAACAAAAATTTGGACCACAACGTGTGATGCAGCAGCCGCTCGAAAACGATCAGCCGAGTGCAGCACCCTCGTGGGCAAGAGCTCGCGAAATTCCTCCAAGCAGCGGATAATTCAGGGTTGTTTGGTGTCCAGTGCACGAACACGCAAACAGATAGTGACAGAGAGTGTCTCTGACTCCCACCATTCATAATTGGAAACAAAAATTTGGACCACAACGTGTGATGCAGCAGCCGCTCGAAAACGATCAGCCGAGTGCAGCACCCTCGTGGGCAAGAGCTCGCGAAATTCCTCCAAGCAGCGGATAGTTCAGGGTTGTTTGGTGTCCAGTGCACGAACACGCAAACAGATAGTGACAGAGTGTGTCTCTGACTCCCACCATTCATAATTGGAAACAAAAATTTGGGCCACAACGTGTGATGCAGCAGCCGCTCGAAAACGATCAGCCGAGTGAAGCACCCTCGTGGGCAAGAGCTCGCGAAATCCTCCAAGCAGCGGATA
>NW_915108.1:0-1495 GCF_000209065.1 Trypanosoma cruzi
ATTTACTGACTCTTCTCCTGAAGTCGTTACAGTGGACTTTGCTGATGTGGACGTGCTGCCACCGACCGCACCCTCATTTTCATTCAACGATTTAGGCCCCGACGGCGATTGCCCGGCAGAAGAGGACTGCGATTGGGCTCCTTGGGCATTGTCAGGCACCGCAGGTGGAATGAGGATTTATTCGGGTTGAGGGCGACAATCTCCGCAGTACTCAACGGGCGGTTGTACAGCAATACGTTCGTCACAGTCACAGACACTTCTTCTCGGCTCCCCGCGTCGCCTCCAATGAAGAAGTGGGAGATCCTTTTATCTTCCGTATTTATCAAATCACACGGCACATCCTCACCCACACTTTTACCATCGACTTACGCGGAGCCCTGGGTGCCATTTCGTAACAAAATTACGACGTGTTTTGTTGTCTCCGTCGCCAAAGTAACGCTTTGATCTCCCGAATTCGGTCCGCCACCGCAAGACAACTTCCACTTCTTTTCTTTGTTGAACGACAGTCCCAGGAGTACAGTCTTCTCACTGTCATTCACTTTCACACCCATCAAAGAAATTGGAGTATCTCCCTCCTCCGGCACATTGTCGATGGATACCGTTGCCACAAGAGTGAAGTTGTAGTTCGCAAAGTGGTACAGCTGATTCTCCCCCTGACTGTCAACAGGCCACTCCGCCCACGCTCCCTGGAACTTCACACCATCAGAAGTCTTTGTTGCCCCTGCCTCCCCATCATCGTTCTTCTTCACTGTGGCGTTCACCCCGAGGTACTCGTCCCTCCATGTGTTACCAGAGAAGTTGCCGGACAAAAAGCCAACCAGCCCATCCGTCGGAATGACAGCGCTGCAGTCATTGCCAGTTGAGCCATCATTCTCAGCACTTGAGGGGCACAGTTTGGAGACAGTTTTGTCCACTTTCTTCCACGTCGCCAGCACGTCCTTCACACGCTGCAGCTGCTCAGTCAGAAGCACAGACCAAAGACTGTGTGATGGTTTCCCATCGTCCTTCTTCTCGTACAGTGCAATCAACTTCTCCTTCTGCTCATTATTATTATCTCCACTTCCAGCACTTTTGTACAGCAGGGAGCTGGCAGCAGCGTCATCATCGGATACCGGCCCAATATCAACAATGTGCGTATTGTCCGTCAGCCAAAGATGGAGTTCACCTTTTTCTTTTTTATCAGCCTTCTCGGGATAAACCGGCAGAGTCACAAGCATCACATTTTTCTTATCATCATCGCCAATCGTCGCTGTGATGAACCCGCTTCTAACGCCCTTCGCCCCTTCGCCCTGTTTGTTGCCCCACACGCGCGAGAGTGTCCCGAGCGCCTCCGTCCACGACTCCCCCATGTCACCGGACTCGTACACCCTGCGGCGGCCATCATCACACGCAGTCATCATGATGAGTTTTTTGTCCTTCTGTCCCCACTCCACGACGGAGGGATCACTGCAGCCATCGTAAGGAACCTCCTTCGACAGCGTCCAACTCTTAGCAT
>NW_915109.1:0-1495 GCF_000209065.1 Trypanosoma cruzi
CTGATGGAGAAACATATGCTCTTGTTGGGGGTTATGGCGAGTCAGGGGCTTCATGGACGAAGGTGGCTGTTGATGGCTGTTGGTCGTCCAGGTATGCGAGGAGCACCGTTTTGTCTGAAGATGATGATAAGGATAAGAGGGAGTTTGAGTGGAATCAATAAACAACTTTGGGAGTTTTTCTTGACAGCTTTTTGAAGGATTTCAAACCCAATACCGAACCCCACAAACAATTTTTGGGTGGTGGCGGTGCATGCATTCGGCTGGAGGACGATGATTCTTATGTGCTGCCCATTCAAGCAATTACTAATGGTGGAGAGGTAGTTTCATTGATCATACTCGCCAACGGTTTAGTGTATGATGAGGAGTTTTAAAATGATAGGAGCCATGAGGGCTGCATCCAGCCTGCGGCGCTTGAATGGGAGGGCAAAGGTCTCCGCACGATGACGTCGTGTGAGGACGGCAGCCGCAGGGCTTGCAGGGCGGACGGAAAGGGGGAGTCGGTGGACAGAGGCATACGACACTATTTCAGGCGTGTGGGGCAACTCACGTACACGTACAGGGCACGGCGTGCCGGGCGGCTTCGTCAGCGCGACGATCGATGGACAGAAAGTCATTCTCGTCAGCCGGCCGGTATAATCTGGGAAAGAGGGAGAAGAAGAAACGCGTCGGCTTTCACTTGTGGCTGACGGACATGAGCTGAATTTATGACGTTGCGCCGATATCCGCTGAGAATGACAAGTTTGCCGCCAGCACTCTGCTGTACGCCGCAGACAAAGCGTCATTGCGTAAGGGAAGCGAAGAAGGAAAAGTAAAAACTGCGCTGCTCGTACGAGGTCGCTGCTGCGGAGGGAGGTAAGCAGTACAACATTGCTTTTTTGGACTTGACGGGGAATTTGAAGGACATGAAGAAGGTGTTGGATGCCTGGAAGGAAAGGGACGCGTGCACTACGAGGAAATACGGCTGCGGGAATGAAAAGAATGACAAGAAGCGCAGTGGTTGTGGTGGCGACTTTGGCAAAGGGCTGGTTGGCTTCTTATCCAGCACGTCAACTGTGAATACATGGAGTGGCGAGTGCCCCTGCGTGAATGCAACCGTTCACTGGGCAGTGAGAAGTACTCCCGATGGTGGACTGACGTTCCAAGGGTCTGGAACGTGGGCGGAGTGGCCCGTTGGCAAGCAGGGGAATAATCAGCTGTACCACTTCGCGAACTACAAATTCACTCTTGTGGCGACGGTGTCGGTCCCGGAGGTGATGGAGGGCATCGGCAGCTCCTTTCCTTTGATGGGTGTGAGGATGAATGACCACAAAAGCACGCTGCCCTTTGATCTGTTGTACGCGAAGAAAAATAAGTGGGAGATAATCTTCAACGGCAGTCGTTTGGCGCTGCCGGCGGATGCCAAGTGGGAACTGAACACAACACATAGGGTGGGACTGGAAATGGATTACTTTAAGGAGTTGCTTGTGTACGTGGATGGATTGACGGTATACGACGG
>NW_915110.1:0-1495 GCF_000209065.1 Trypanosoma cruzi
GTTCCGCTCCCGTGTTTCTCACTGTGTTCGTAACTGTTGCTGTTTTAATGCCGGTATTTTTCGCACTCGTCGAAGGAGCGTGAGGTCCCTTCTGCACCAGCACTGCCGCCAAAAGATCTGAGGACTTCACGGGCGAGAGTTCCTCTGCTCACGATGACAATGTTTGTAGTGACACCGACTTTTCCTTCGAACATCTTTGTAGCGGGTGGTCAACGGAGCGGAGGGGTCATGACGTTTTACGGAGGCCAAAGAAAAATTCCTGTTATTTGTCTTTTTTTCTTTTGAGAAACTGCGAGAGGAGTGGTTGAGCCTTAGGAATGTATAAAATAATCCGTCATGGTGGTCTTTTTTTGTATGTATTACTATGGAGGCTGCGCGAAGGGCGTGTGCTGAAGGCCCAGCTGACCCGACGCACTCCGTTGCGAGCGGGAGCGGGCGGAGGGTGCTTTCAGCATTTTCTTTCCGTTTGTAATTAGTGATGATTGGATGAGATGAGGAGTTGCCTCTGGCTCGCCGTTGATCATTGAAATAAATTTATAGTGGTCATAGCGACAGCAAGAAAAATAAAGTATGGAGATTCCTTTTGCGCTTCTCGTCTTCTGTTGGGGGGCAAAAAAGAGGCAGAATAAATACATATATATATATATATATATATATATATATATATATATATATATATATATATATATATATATATATTAAGCACATTTACATGTTCCCTTTTTTTTTTGCCTCTCTCTCTCTCTCTCTCTCTGTGTGTGTGTGTGTGTATGTGTGTGTATGTGCATTGGCGGTGCTCATCCCACGTTTTTCTGTCTCTTGAACGAGACGCGTCGCCGTTGTGGCTTGTCTGTCTCACCACAGTGGCCTTTTTCCCCGATGGCGGCAGTACGCATGCTTCATCTCCGATAGTGTAGAAGAAGGAACAGCAGGTTTTTTGGCGGGGGCTTTGTGCGCTGCGTGGTCCGGCGCAACATGAGTCGATTCAAAGGCTGCGTTGCCGTCATCAACACACGCAGTGGGGCGAGGGAGGGGGCCTCGGTGTTTGCGAGCGCTCTTCAACGGTACCTTGACAGGGCAGGCATCAGTCACCAGGATGTACGCGTGCCGGGGAGAGACATTTTGCACTCCATCAAGTTGCACGCGGATGTGGCAGATGCCATCGTTGTCTGTGGCGGCGACGGCACTTTGAGTTCTGTGGCGAATGCATTGGCGGCCGCGCGTCACGAGCCGCTTCTTAAAGTGCCAATTGTGCCCGTGCCATGTGGGCTTCAGAACTCCATCGCGACGTCCCTTGGTGTGCTTTCGGCGGAGCGGTCAGTGTCTGCTTTTGTGCTGGGGCGGGTGTGTGGGCTGATCTTACTTAAGGGTGTCTGGCCGCATGGAAAGAGGGAGCCGTTCTGACCGAGCAGGCCTTATCTTGGTTTGTTCCAGGGCCGCGGTAGTGGAATTCTGCTTGTGCCTTCTCTGAGCGGTCTGTTGGTGGAGTCACCGT
>NW_915111.1:0-1495 GCF_000209065.1 Trypanosoma cruzi
TCGAAAACGATCCGCCGACTGCAGCACCATGTGGGCAGGGAGCTCGCGAAATTCCTACAAGAAGCGGATAATTCAGGGTTGTTTGGTGTCCAGTGTGTGCACACGCAAACATACATTGAAAGAGAGTGTCTCTGACTCCCGCCATTCATAATTCAAAACAAAAATTTAGACCACAACGTGTGGTGCAGCAGCCGCTCGAAAACGATCCGCCGAGTGCAGCACCCTTGTGGGCAGGAGCTCGCGAAACTCCTCCAAGAAGCGGATAATTCAGGGTTGTTTGGTGTCCAGTGTGTGCACACGCAAACATACATTGAAAGAGAGTGCCTCTGACTCCCGCCATTCATAATTCGAAACAAAAACATAGACCACAACGTGTGGTGCAGCAGCCGCTCGAAAACGATCCGCCGACTGCAGCACCATTGTGGGCAAGAGCTCGCGAAACTCCTCCAAGCAGCGGATAATTCAGGGTTGTTTGGTGTCCAGTGTGTGCACACGCAAACATACATTGAAGGAGAGTGCCTCTGACTCCCGCCATTCATAATTCGAAACAAAAATTTAGACCACAGCGTGTGGTGCAGCAGCCGCTCGAAAACGATCCGCCGACTGCAGCACCATTGTGGGCAAGAGCTCGCGAAATTCCTCCAAGCAGCGGATAATTCAGGGTTGTTTGGTGTCCAGTGTGTGAACACGCAAACATACATTGAAAGAGAGTGTCTCTTACTCCCGCCATTCATAATTCAAAACAAAAATTTAGACCACAGCGTGTGGTGCAGCAGCCGCTGCAACTTGGATAATTCGACACGTCGTCCCGTATCTAACGTCCGGGGCAGCCGCTGCAACTTGGATAATTCGACACGTCGTCCCGTATCTAGCGTCCGGGGCCACCGCCCTACCATTTTTTATTTCTTGCGGCGGCCAACCCCGGCAGTAAGGACAAAAAAAAGAATCGCGTTTTCTTTAATGTTTTTCCTGTTTGGGGGCGGGGATCTTTGTTTTCTATGATTGTCTCTTTTTTTTTGTCTGTTCCAGGTTGGTTTTGAGGACGCTTGATGTGCCTGCTGGGTGATCGCCGGCTTTTTTATTGGTGATTGCGTATTTTTGGCTTACCGGTGTGCCGCTCAGCGCCATTTTGTCTTACTTCTTTTCTGCTTATTGGGGCGTGTTGTTATTCGTCACGCGTCAGCACACACCGAGCAACATGTCAAAAAAAAAAAATGCAGGTTTTTTCCCCCTCGCGAGGGCCTCGGCAGCCACAATCCTGTGCGTGCGTGCATTCTCAGCGTTTTAAGCACGGCATGTGTGTGCATGTGTGTGTGTGTTTGTCAGCGCCTATACTTGCAGAGCAGCTGTGCGCCACAAGAGAGTCTGAAGAAAGCAACGGCAGAGAGAGGCAGATAAGCACACACGCAAATTACTCATATCATCACACACACACACACGCAGCCGCGGAATGGGTGCAGTCAACCACAAAATCAAAAAGAAAAACAAAACAAAA
>NW_915112.1:0-1495 GCF_000209065.1 Trypanosoma cruzi
TGATGTGGTTGCGGGGTGCATTGACTCTGCGTGGAATTGGTCCACTCTTGTTGGTGAGGTCAAAAAGGATACATGGAGGGCACACACTGTGCCTGGAGCAGCGGAGGGAGAGGAGAGTTTGGGTGTAGTGCTCCGCCCCACAACAATCACGAAGGGCCACGGAGTGTTTCCTCCTGCGGGAGGCTCTGATGTGTCCTACGAAGGTGTGTGTTGGAGAGAGGGCGGCTTGGAACCGAAACTGGTTGTGGGTGATGTCGCGAATCCCACGGGTGGCAGGCAGAGTGGATCAAATGGGGCGACCCCAAACCACTCTCGAAACTGATCTCTTCTGCTTCCCACAAGGGGAAATGGACGGAGTTCATTTCTTCTGGTGGCGCAGGTGTTGTGATGGAGGATGGCACGCTTGTGTTTCCTGTTATGGCGGTGAATGAGGCAGAAGACGTTTGCTCCATGATCATTTACTCGACGGACAGCGGCAGTGCCTGGGCGCTCTCTGAGGACATTTCCTCTGCGGAATGCCTTAACCCCCGCGTCACCGGATGGGAGGGATCACTTCTCATGATTGTTGACTGCGAGAATGGCCAGAGGGTGTACGAGTCGCGTGACATGGGAACAGCGTGGACGGAGGCACTCGGGGCAATCTCAGCCGTGTGGGTCAATGCACGATCAGGAGTCTCCCAGAAGGAAAGCCTGCGTGTGGATGCCCTCATCGCCGCGACCATTGAGGAAAGGAAGATCATGCCGTACAGTCAGAGGGCACGCCTCGGGGGAGAAAAGGGCCACTGCGCTCCGCCTTTGGGTCATGGACAACAACCGCACGTTTTCCGCTGGACCGGCTGCCGTGGACAATGCTGCGGGTTGGATGCTCGCCAGGACCCTGCTGCACTCGGATGGCAGTTTGCATCTTTTACGACGGAGGGGCAACGGTGAGGGCCGTGTCATTTCACTTTCCCGCCCGACGGAGGAACTGAGTGCAATCAAGTCCGTCCTCAGTACTTGGGCGCAAAAGGACATTTTCTTCTCTAGATTGTCAATACCCACGGCGGGTCTGGTGGCAGTTTTTTTCGATGCGGCTATCGGTGACACGTGGAACGACGAGTACCCTTGCCTGCATGCAACGGTGAAGGAATGCAGTGAAGGACAACGATGGGTTACAATTGACGGGACTTGAGTCCAGGGCACTATGGCCTGTGAACACTCGGGGTGATGAAGTGCGTCATGTATTCTTGAGCCACGACTTCACACTTGTGGCGTCGGTGACCATCGAAGGGGCTCCGAGTGGGAACACTCCTCCACTGACTGCGGTGCTGGCGCACACTGCGTCCAATCATACCGTGGGACTGTCGCACAGCCATAATAATAGGTGGGAGATGATGTTCAAAGGCAAGACAACAACTCGGAGCAGCACTTGGGAGCCGAGGAAAGAACACCAAGTGGCACTCATGCTGCAAGGCAACAAGGCTTCTGTGCACACTGATGGTCGTTCGCCTGGGGG
>NW_915113.1:0-1495 GCF_000209065.1 Trypanosoma cruzi
GAAGGTCCTGTTCAACGCCCAGCCGTTGACGCACAGCCAAGGTGCCTGGACGTTCTAGAAGCAGATGGTGCAAGGCTTCCTGCGGGCCAATTGGCGTGCTTGTGGAAGCTGGCTGATCCTGCGGCAGCAGAGATCGCCGCATGGCACTGCTGTTTCGATGCCGTGTGGCGTCTGGGTTGTGTGCGCAACGCGTTCTGTGCTGTGCGGTGCTTCTCCGTGTGGGGAAAACCATGTCACAGAAATTGCATTTGAGCTCGGGAAGCGGTGGAGGATGTTCCGGATGAAATGACCGACAGTGACTGACGAGACCCAAGAATCCCGTCAATGTAGAATCACAGTGCGGACATTTCTCCTTCCGAAGGCGTGTGAGGGTCCGTCTCCTTACTGGAGAGACGTCTTCCTCCCTCGCCGACGGGGGGACAGTGTCCGTCCCCGGTGCGGTTGGATCGTTGTTAGAGCGCATATATGCAGACTGTTCCGGTGAGATGTTGCAGAATCGGCATTGGTTTGTGCAATCTCTCACGGTACAGTATAGTCGGCCCCAGAGCTCAGATCCCCCGCACCTTGCGCTAGCGAGGCGAACCAGTTCCTGACGGTGGAGAACTTCCTGAGTGATTAGGTCCTTACCGCTGAGATCTGATGGCCTTGTGCCGCAAAGCAAGTAGCGATGAGTGTATTGACGAATGGTGCTACGCCACTTGTTGGTGAGCTGGGCAGCAAAACATGTCAGCAGATCCGTGTGCCATAAAGGTGCGATTCCTTGCTCCGTGTATTGTCCACTTTCCATAGTCTGCGTCGCATACTGATCTGCAAGCTCGTTAGCATGTACTCCGCAATGTCCGTAACAAAACTGCAGGTGCACGGACCAGCCGGCACGCGTCAGTGTTAAGAGACGCTGCCAGATCTGATCCTCCGTCCAGTCTGTCTGACTGAGCGGGCCCTTGTTTAGAGCCGCTAGAAGAGACTGACTGTCCGTAACCACAAGCAGGGTTTTACGCCTGTGGCGGATACGAGGAATCATCAGCTTCTCTAGGGCTAGATGCAGCGCACGGGATTCCGTCCTGTAGCTGCATGGGCGTGCTCCGCAGTTTATGCTGGCCTTTTCTATTATCTCCGATGAATTGAGGGATGAAAGCAGTATTCCAACCCCTGCTGACTTGGGAACGTCGACACCGCCATCGGTCGCAAGTATCCACGAACGATGGCTGTGCAGCGCCAGAGCCTCTTCGCTGACTCCGCGCTTTTCCCTTATCAGCTCTTCTTCGTCAGTTATTGAGTGGTCTATCGGAAGTTCCACACCGATGGTGACCCGGTGAGCGGAGGCCGCAAACCAGGGAGGAATGGAGCTGCGAAAGAACCGCTCTTCGCGTGGTGAGCTCTCGGTGATGCCATAGTCCTTTGTGTATGCGTCTACGAAGGCATATAGCTCGTCCCGAGATAATGGCGAGATGCGGAAACCGGCGCGAGGCGGTGGCTCAGGCGGGGGTCTCCGCAT
>NW_915114.1:0-1496 GCF_000209065.1 Trypanosoma cruzi
TTGTGCGATGCGGTACGCACCTAAAATTGATCCCCGAAACATTGCTCCCATCATGGACATTTGCAGCACTGTTCCACACCCTTCCGAACCACTTATGAAGGCACTTTTGGATCGTGCGATGGAGTGTACTCGCATCCTTACGCCAAACCAGCTTGGAGAAATTCTTAACCTTATCGGTCTTTACCCTCCAGCGCGAGAGCATCCACTCGTGCAGATGTTTGGTAAGCAGGCACGTCTTCGTCTTGACTTGATGGGACCTGATGCACTTGCAGGTGCCACGCGCGGCTTGGCCAACCTTGGCTACGCCGATCCTGAGTTCTACATTCAGGCCGCCGAAACTGGGTTTCGCTATGGCTTTAAGGACTGGTCTTTACTGGAACCAATCCTCATGGGCCTTAGCATCACGGCACAGTGTTCACCGACCATGGTGCGAGTGCTTGGCTCACATCTAGCACCAATGGCTCGTTCAATGAGCCTTTTGGAGATTGAGAGAGCAAATCGTTACATGAAGCGTCTTGGATGTGAAGATGATTTTGTATACAAGGCTATGGCTTCTCGCGTATTACAATTTGTAAAGGAGATTACGCCTGATATGCCAGAGGAGTTGCAGATCCTACTTCAAAGAGGTGCAGTAGAACCTAGCACGGCTCCTGGTGTGATGTAGGCCTTACTGACCTCTTTATTGTTATTATTATTATTATTACTATTAACTTTGGTTTAATTTTCTTTGATATCTGTAGTATGTGTCGGTGCATATGTTTTTTTTTTGTGTGTGTGTGTTTGTGTGTTTTAGAAGAAAAAAAGCAAAAGAAAGAGAGAGAGAGAGAGAGTTTTTGCTGGAAAAAGAAACGCGATTCAACTATTTGGTTATATGCAACAGATGTTGCTTTGTTTTGAAGTGTTTTGTTTACATGTCTTTCTTCTTCTTTTTTCTTATTTTCTTTTTTGGTTTTTTTTTCTTTTTTTTTTTTTACCGCCTCCCCCATGTCACAAGCGACGTAGAAGACGGATATAGGCACAATATTTCTGAGTTACTTTTCTAATTGTCAGATTTAGGATAACAACAACAAAAAAAAAAAGGGGGGGAAAAAGAGGAAGCAAAATGTATGCGGGTTCATTACTTACTTTTTATAAAGACCCCTACTGCAAAATCCCCGTATTCATGATGGGAGGTTGTGCCAGACGTTGCATCCTGTGGATCGGAGGGCAGTCTGAGTCTTTCCTTACTTTTGACTACTTTCCACAGCTTGTAAATTTTCTTGAAGGCGAATGGCAGTTTGTTCAAATTGAGCTTGCGAGCAGTCGCATTGGGTTTGGTGCGCAGGATCACGTTCATGATGCCGAAGACGTGGATGATCTTATTGACATTCTTGTGATGAAGCACGAAATGCAGGAGATCACATTATTTGGGACAGGTACAGGAGCTCAGGTGGTGTTTGAACTACTTGAAAATAGCCGCAACTCCAAGTTTATCACGCGTGTCATTCTTTACGGTG
>NW_915115.1:0-1496 GCF_000209065.1 Trypanosoma cruzi
AGTGTGAGAGAGCCATGCACCGCCCGCACACACACTCTTCCTTCTCTCTCTGTGTGTGTGTGTCCCCTTGCATGGACTCTCGCCCTCACCTCACCCCACGAGACACACACAATAATGTGCCCATTGTATATATGCATGCACACCCATGCAGGCCCGTTGGTGCTCTCTTTTGCACGACACGCACCGCTGCCGTCCTGCCTGGCTGCATGGACGGAGCACCGTAACTGTTTCTGTTTTGTTTTTATTGCATTGAGTGGGCGACCTCTCTCTCTCTCCCTCTGTGTGTGTGTTTTGCTTTACGGGAGTAATGAGAGTGTGTGTGCGCTGGTCGTCCCACGCTTCGGCTTTTTGTTTTGTTTTCCTTTTTGATTTTGTGGTTGAGTGCACCCATTCCGCGGCTGCGTGTGTGTGTGTGTGTGTGTGTGTGCGATGATATGAGTAATTTGCGTGTGTGCTATCTGCCTCTCTCTGCCGTTGCTTTCTTCACACTCTCTTGGGGCGCACAGCTGCTCCGCAAGTATAGGCGCTGCCAAACACACAAGCACATGCACACACACATGCCGTGTTTAAAACGCTGAGAATGCACGCACGCACAGGATTGTGGCTGCGGACGCCCTCGCGAGGGGGGAAAAAGCCTGCATTTTGTTTTTTTTTGACATGTTGCTCGGTGTGTGCTGACGCGTGACGAATAACAACACGCCCCAATAAGCGGAAAAGAAGTAAAACAAAATGGCGCTGAGCGGCACACCGGTAAGCCAAAAATACGCAATCACCAATAAAAAAGCCGGCGATCACCCAGCAGGCACATCAAGCCTCCTAAAAACCAACCTGGAACAGACAAAAAAAAAGAGACAATCATAGAAAACAAAGATCCCCGCCCCCAAACAGGAAAAACATTAAAGAAAACGCGATTCTTTTTTTTGTCCTTACTGCCGGGGTTGGCCGCTGCAAGAAATAAAAAATGGTAGGGCGGTGGCCCCGGACGTTGGATACAACACGACGTGTCGAATTATCCAAGTTTGCAGCGGCTGCCCCGGACGTTAGATACAGGACGACGTGTCGAATTATCCAAGTTGCAGCGGCTGCCCCGGACGTTGGATACAACACGACGAATCGTAGTAACCACGCTGCGGCTGCGGCCCCGTACGAGAGATATATGACGACTTATCGTAGTAACCACGCTGCGGATGCGGCCCCGTACGAGAGATATATGACGAACTTATCGTAGTAACCACGCTGCGGCGGCGCACCCTAAACATGTCGTTTTCGTTTTCCAGGGGACAACGCAAATGTGCTCGATTGTTCGAAGATCGAAATTAATACTTTACGTGAAAAGGGGTCGCGCGACCGCATTTTTATAGCTCAGTGGCAAACACGCTCACAATGTCATCCGGGGACGCGGGTTCGATTCCCGCAGAAGCCCAAGTTTTTTCCATTTTTTTTTGAATTCTTGTTTCATATTGCTTTTTAAACTTCTGGTTGCAGGACGGTGTGCG
>NW_915116.1:0-1496 GCF_000209065.1 Trypanosoma cruzi
AGTCCAACATGAAGACGACGTGTTTAAAGCTTTATCGCTATGTGCGTGTCCCCACGCTTCACAAGAAACAACATTCTGTGGTGGAGCGACAACGCACGGCTGCCTACGCGTGCGTATTGGGCGAGTTGATGTTGCACAGTTATGCCCCTTCTGGCCGCGATGAATTCGTTCAGTCGTTTCACCAGCACTGCAGTAACATGACAGAGATTCGCTGCGCATTGTACCATCACTATGCTCATAATCTTCTGCAAGAGTCTCTGACTGACAATGTTATCCAGGAGGCCATGGAACTCTTGGCTCGGGCCTTTGTTATTCTGCCGGAGAGTGCTAAAGAAAACAAACGCCTGCTGTTTCTCAAACTCACTGCATGTGGTTTGGCTTTGGGACGTGTGCCCTTGCCGGAGGAACAGGAGGCCTACGACGTGGCCGAGCTGGAGGATTTGATTGTAGCCGTAAGAAGCTCCAACTGGATGCTGTTTGACATTGCGATGCGGAACAACTCCGAGTTTTATGTTCAGTGCGGAATTCACAATGTGCTGCAGGTTGTAGGCAAACGCATTTCTCTTCTGATGGTTGTGAAGTATTACGTCAACAGCTTCTCGAGCCGTCTGCATGTGCAGGATATGATTGATTATTACGAGATGCCTTTTACGCTTTATGAAGGCTGTCATGTGTGGCTTTTGCCGTTGTTAGTGGAGAAGCGCATCAATGGTGTGATGGAGAGTGGAGTTTTGGTGCTCAGCAGTGCAAACCCCTTTGATGCCTACAGCAAGGAGGCGCTCACTGCCCTTGCTACGAGGGACCAAGGTGAATAGTCTGCAATACTATTTCAAAATCTCTACGCTGGAGAAGAAGCAATACAAAATGGATGAAAAAGAAAGGGGGGGCTGTAGGAAGACGTTTTTGACTGACTGCTCAATGTAGAATCTGTTGACTGTATTTCTTCTATATGTCTGTCTCTCTGTGTGTGTGTGTGTGTCTATTTATTCTCTTCCTCTCCTCGTGAATGATTTGCGCAAATATGAATGTATTTGTGTGGCGGTGTTTGGTTCCTTGCGTTGATGTTGTTTCTATTTTTTCTTTGTTTGTTTGTCGTTGTTTTCACGAATCAGAATGGGAGGTACACAGTGAGCGTGTGTGAGTGGAATAAGGTTCTCTACACGACGGCGGAAAACAAGAGCGTTGACCGCCACTGAAGGAATAGAGGAGGACATACACATAGAACGATAGATAGAGGGGGGAAGAGATGGAGGCGGATGCGGGTTTAGTGCATGTGACAAACTTCCGCGGTGGTTTGTTGGCTGGTGACGATGAGGGAGAGCGTCAGCCGGATGAGGCGGTGGATTTGAAATTGATATTCAAGGATTTTATTGAACGGTTTCGCATTTCCAACGATCATTTGTACATGGCGATGCTGCGGTCAAATCTTGCGGGTGGTCTGTTCTTTATGGAAGTGGAAATGATGCACATACAGCAGTTTAGCAGCACCGTTTCAA
>NW_915117.1:0-1496 GCF_000209065.1 Trypanosoma cruzi
CTCCGCCAGCCAGTCGTTCATCGGCGTGCTGGCTGCGTGCTGCACATAAATAATATCCCACGACATGTCTCGGGACAATTCCTCCCAACCATTAAAATATGCCGCCAGGCACTCGGTGAAGTGCCTCACAGTGCTGGCGGTGGTGTGGTGCCCACCCGCCGTAGACATCCGCAGCCCAGCCAGCGTCACTGGATTTGACTCCATGAAGAAAAAGGCGTCCAACAACGGAAAGTCCTCCACCTCCGGTACGTACAGCAGCCGGTGGTTTATGCAAGTCTTCTTCTCAATGTGTTCCGCCGACGGCAAAAAATAGTGGCTGGTGGGGCCCTCCTGCGAGTACACCTCCGGCGCACAGAGGCGTTACTGACGTCGTGTTGGTGGCCTCAGCTCCCTCAGTGTACAAATTATTTCAGTCATGAAAGTCCCATTCAAAAATGCAGACACGGTGCTCTTCCCAAAAAATTGCGTATATGAGATGATCACCAATCCTCGATTCAAATAAGTTAAACTCAGCCTGCGCCATTAACTCTGCCAACATGCACAGCGGTTCACTTGCGAGGTGGGCAGTCATCGGTGCATTGAAAGGCGACTCGCCATTGCGCTCTCCTCGTACTCGGACAATCCTCGCAAGATATTCGAGCGCCTTATTATCCTCCCACATTTTTGGAAGTTCCAAAAACAAAGTAACTCTCGCTTCCCCAAGAGGGCGTCCTATCCACAAAGCTGTGGCAACCGTCGATCCGTGCGTTACAATTCCCTTCATCAAGGATGCAGCGAAGAATCGGTCCCACTTTATCCATGCGACCCCTCAACTCTCGCCAGTATTCCGCTTGCGGCTACACGGGTTGATTGCGTTGTTCCCAAACGCACATTGCCCTCACATCGCTCTCATCAGGGCAATTCATTATGATTCGCACGGCTCTCTCTTCACTCGCCCTGTGTATGTAACTTGTTATCTCTGGTGTTGCCACCACAAGCATGCCCCATTCTCCGGGAGGCAAACAAGGAGGCAGAATATCAAGCCCGCCTCCCAATTCGTAGATAATATACCCCTTCATCCCGCGCCAGGACAGGTCCTTCACAAGTTTGATCATATGTTCTCATCGATGTGTTTTTTCACCGCCTTGATGGTCTTTTCAGACACGTACGCCTTAACTCCACCAACAAAGCACACAGCCATTGGGAGTTGCTCCGCATCGTAGTGCAGCAGCTGGTAGAGGAGGTACGAGCCGGCATTCATCGACTTCCCGATCCCGGGCGTCCCGATCAAGGCGTGCGGAATTCGCGTAGAGTGCTCCTCGGGAAGACTGTTGAACCACTCGGTTACATCGCCAAGGACGATCTGCCACACTCGCTCCATCTCACAGTTCACATAGCAGTCACGAGTGGATTTATTCATCCTCCTTCCATTTCCACGAGCACGGCCATCCCTTGTCCGAGGTGAGCACCATCAGCCTGGGACGTGGTGCACCGGATTGCTGCACACCGTCATCCTT
>NW_915118.1:0-1497 GCF_000209065.1 Trypanosoma cruzi
CGTCATCGCGCAGCAGCGCTTCCAGCACACCACGCGCGGGCTCGCGCAGCTCCTGCCAGTCGCGGTCCTCCGCGTACCACACAACGACGCTGTACACAATGACCGCAAGCAGCACGGTCGTCAGCAGCAGCACGATCGCCGCGTACGCCCTCGCACCGCCGTCGCTCGGCGCAAGATGGTTCGCCGCGCTGACCAGGCACAGCACCGCAAGGAGCACAAAGCCCGCAGTGTGCATCACCGTCAGGAAGGCCGAGCGCATCATGTTCGTGAAGGCAACCACGCCCGCGCACGCAAGCAGCACAGCCGCCATGCAGAAGTACTGGACGTGGCAGCCTCCCACGGGCGGGTGCACAGCCGCAATCAGGCCCACCACACACAGCACCGACAGCTGGAACACGCACCAGTACGCGTGGCTGCCCCTCATGTTCGTCAGCATGCCGCCGTACATCCGCTGCTGCGCCGCGGGGTGCCAATACCCGACGGGGTACAGCAGGCGCTCGTGCAGCGGCTTCCTCGAAAACTGCCAGTACCTCGTGAAGCTCGCGCCCGTGTGGCGGGCAATCAAGTAGCACACGCCAGCAGGGAATGCCACACCGTATAGCACGCCAACGACACCGATCACGCGGTGCTGCACGCGGGCGCCGGGCATCGCCAGTGCACGCACAGAGCCGAAGAAAATGCCGAGGTGCATCGCGTGCGCCACGACGTACGTCAGGCTCGGGAAGCGCATCGCCGCCCACGCACTCGCCGTGTCCACGCCGCGCCACCGCTGGAAGGCGGCCGTCACACCGCAGTGCACGCACCCGAACACAGCGGCCAGCAGCGCGTTGCCCACCGCCATCCACAGCGGGTCAAGGGCAGCAAACACCGACAAAAAGTACGGCAGCGCAACGGTGCTCGCACGCTCCTGCGCAGAGGCGCATGGCATCCTCGCAAACACGCCGATTGCCTGCATCTCCAGGATGGAGCCCAGCCCACCGGTCACCACAACGGCAACAGCCGCCGCACCCGCAACGACGCCGGTGATCGCCGAGAGGGCGCTGGCAGCGGCGGGCAGCGTGTCAGACCTGATCGTGAAGGACCCAAGCAGCACACCCTTGCAGCCGCCAAACACTGCCGCAGCGTCGCAGCGAATGACTATCGTCTCGTCGGCAGCAATGAAGTAACCGCGGTGCACGGGCACAGCCAGCTCCAGGACGGTGGACGGATTCGTCGCGTTGCGCACCCACGTCGCGTTGCTCAGCATCGCTCCCCACGGACCGCCAAACCCGCGCGGCTGCACCGTCGACACCGGCACGAAGCTCAGGTGCGTGCCGAGCTGCGGGTCGCGTGCCCACCAAAACGGCGGCGGCAGTGCCACCATCAGCAGCGTCGGGACGGCGCTCCCACCGCCGCGGATGTCGTTCTGCGTCAGGCTCTCACCAGCCGCCGTCGTCGTCACAGCAAGCGTCGGGCACGCCACCTCGCTCCACCACAGCGTGCCGCTCACCGACGCCG
>NW_915119.1:0-1497 GCF_000209065.1 Trypanosoma cruzi
GCCCTCGTGACCGTGATGACTGGTGGGCGGACGGTGGTGGTGGACGGCGCCGTGCTGGAGCTTGTCGGTGGCGGTGTCGCGCTGGACGCGGCTGTGCTCGGTGGCGACTATGCGTTGTACGCGAGTGCGCGCGTGGTTGCGTCGGGTGGCGCTGTGCTGCGCGTGTCGGGGAGCCAGGTGTACGCCGCGCATGGGCTGGTGTTCGACAGCGGGGTGGAGGCCAACGCGTCCGCCGTCGTGGTGAACGACAACGCCGGTGCGCTGACCGATGGCGCGCTGCTGGTGCTGCGGGGGTCGGCGTCGTTTGTGTCCGGGTCGTGGCTGTCGGTGCGCGGCAACAGCATCAGCGGCAGGCTCCTGTCGGTGCCGTCGTACCCACGCAGTGCGGAATTTGTGCGGAGCACGCTGACGCTCTATGGGAACGCCGGCAGTGGGTCCTTCGTGATGGACGGCACCGTTGCGCTTGGGGGCACCGGCCGAAGGTCCGTTGTGGGGTGCCTGACGCTCAACGGGCAGGCGCTGCAGCCGATGGACTACAGGTCTGCCGGCATCATCGGGAAATTCCGCCCCGTGGCGTGTGGCGTGTGCGACGCCGACGTGAGCTGCTTTGCAGCTGCGACGAGGGCGATGTCGGTGTCGTGCGGCTGCCGCTGTGCTGAGGGCGGCTATGGGCGTGACTGCCTGCCGGTGTACCTGCCGCACGTGGACGGGTGCAACCGCACGCCCGAGAAACCGCTGCTGAGCCACACGGCGACGCTGACGGAGACGCGCAGCCTGACACCAACGCCGACGCCGAGTCTGAGCGCGGCGCACTACAGTCCGGCGCAGTACGGGCCGACGGAGACCCTGCAGGTGACGGAGACGGTGGCGCTGTCGCCCACGCGGACCCCGACGGTGTCGGTAAGCAGCACGCCGTGGTGGAGCGACGTGGCGTGCCCGACACTCGCCGTGACGACGACGGCGGCAGGAGGAGGCCTGACGCAGAACGACATCCGCGGCGGTGGGAGCGCCGTCCCGACACTGCTGATGGTGGCGCTGCCGCCGCCGTTTCGGTGGGCACGCGATCCGCAGCTCGGCACGCACCTGAGCTTTGTGCCGGTGTTGACTGCGCAGCCGAGCGGGTTTGGCGGTCCGTGGGGAGCGATGCTGAGCAACGCGACGTGGGTGCGCAACGCGACGAATCCGTCCACCGTCCTGGAGCTGGCTGTGCCCGTGCACCGCGGTTACTTCATTACTGACGACGAGACGATAGTCATTCGCTGCGACGCTGTGGCGGTGTCCGGCGGCTGCAAGGGTGTGCTGCTTGGGTTCTTCACGATCAGGTCCAACACGCTGCCCACCGCTGCCAGCGCCCTTTCGGCGATCACCGGCGTTGTTGCGGGTGCGGCGGCTGTTGCCGTGGTGGTGACGGGCGGGCTGGGCTCCATCCTGGAGATGCAGGCGCTCGGCGTGTTTGCGAGGATGTCATGTGCCTCGGCGCAGGAGCGTGCGAGCACC
>NW_915120.1:0-1497 GCF_000209065.1 Trypanosoma cruzi
AGCATCCGAGGGCACACACAACCACAGAAGAGTGCCAGACAAAAAGAACACACGGGATGACCGGTGAAACGCAGCACTGCACGGCTGCCCACGCTGTGGCAAGCCGCGGGACACATGTTGGAAAGTAAAAAAAAATGTTAAATCGTCTCCCATCATGAATTCACTCAAAAACAAAAAAACTGCACGCTGGTGCGTTTGTTTCGCCTGCAGATAAAAAATAAATAAATACGTTACACTCCTTCCAGTCGTTTAAACCCCCGGTGCCCACACATTATTTATATTCCACTGGGACACTCGGCATTGCACCCCCTTTCCATTGTCTCTTTTATTATCCGGCGCCATCGGCGTGGCACACAATGCCGAGAGCGCCCATGATCAATTAAAAAAGGGGGAAAAACACTGAGTAGATCCCTTAATTGTCGGACCACAAAAAAAAAAAGAAAAAACACGAAAAAACGCGGTGCTGGCGCTGAGAGAGCATGCTTCCACATGGAGGAAGAGCTCTGCGCAGCGAAGGGGATGTAAAGTAAAATTAAAACCAGATAAAATGAACGGCGCATCCACAGAAAGCGGCAATTACCTAAAAGAATGCGTGGACAGATGCATATGTTCCCGCTGGAAGCAGGAAGTCCTCACCGCAATTCCTCAGTAAAGGGCCAAAAAGGCGCAAAACCCCAGCCCCAGCAGCAGCAGCAACCGCGACACGCCCCCACGCATGGAGCCGTCACCGTTTCCTTTTTTGCCGTCACCGTTTCCTTTTTTATCGTCGCTCTTCTTGACCATTTTTAGTTCGCCGACACTCAGTGGGCGGTTGTACAGAAAGACGTTCGTCACCGTCACATCGCTGCTGTTGATGTCTCCCTCGTCGCCCCCAAAGTAGAAATGTGTGATTTCATGTCCCAGCGCCCCAACTTTTGGTATCTTCTCCGGGCTCCCCACAATCACACCATCCACGTACACGGAGCCCTTGTTGCCGTCCTGCAGCATGA
Source organism: Trypanosoma cruzi (assembly GCF_000209065.1). Lineage (NCBI taxonomy): Eukaryota > Euglenozoa > Kinetoplastea > Trypanosomatida > Trypanosomatidae > Trypanosoma > Trypanosoma cruzi. The sequence goes on from NW_915120.1 coordinate 990, forward strand.
GCGCCACCTGGTGTTCTTTCCCCAGCTCCCAAGTGGTGTTCGATGTCGTTTTCTTCCCATCAAACACCGTCTCCCACGTTTTATTCATGCCGTACGACAGCCCAATGATCTTCGCGCCGGCACCGTCCCCCAGACCCGCACCCAGCAGAGGAGTGCTCCCCTTCGGAACCTGGTGGATGGCCACCGTCGCCACAAGGGTGAATCTGTGGTTCACAAAGCCGTACTGTCTGTTATCCTCCCGGCTGTTCACAGGCCATGTTGCCATGGACCCAGGCCCCGTGAATTTGAAGCCATTTTTGACCTTCGCTGCCTTCGTCACGGATGCATTCACGCAACGGTACTCGTCGTTCCACGTGTCGCCACCGGACGATGTATTGGACAGAAATCCAACCAGACCAGCCGTGGGTGTGGACGACTCGGAAAAGGAGGCGTCCAGCTGTGCCCAAGTCCTCAGGACAGACTTGATCGTCTTCAGCTCATCCGTCAGGCGGGCAAGTGAAATGGCCGT
>NW_915121.1:0-1497 GCF_000209065.1 Trypanosoma cruzi
GGTCCGTGTGGATGGCTTTCGGGGGTTCTCTTGCAGAAATTGCAGCTGCGTCAGCGGTATCGTCGCAGAGGCAGTCTAGGATTCGTTCTTTTCAGTTTATTGGGAGATCCGGAAGTTCTTCCTGCACAGAGCTTTCATCGGTGGTGCCCCCCGTGGATGGATCTGAAGCCTTGCCACAAGAGTCGCTTGTTTGTCCCATTGTTATGCGTCCCACCGTGTTGCGAGAGTTGGGGTGGCGTGTGCATGTCTCTTCTGTGACATCGTATTCGGATTCTTTGGATCCAGACGCTATGCGGCCGCGAGGCACATGAAGTGTGTGTTACTTGTCAGTTGTCTTTTTTTCTTAGTGTGGATGTATTACTTTGCTTTTCTGATGGAGCCATCTTCGTTGGATCTCCGTCTATTCCTCAATGATCGGGTGATTCATGAATGCTTATTTGCTTTACGGGCTTCTAATTGGCTGCTGGAGTTGTTGGTGCGCTTTTTCTTTTTTTGCATCAGCCGTGGCCCCGATGTATGTATTTGTGTTTATATGTGTTTTTCTGCTGCTTTTTTTGCGTGTAGTGTAAAATGTTTTTTTTAGTGGATGTGCTGGAGGCTGTGTGTGTGAGGGGCCTGATGTATTCTTTTTTTTTTTTTTTGCCTTGCGGTAAGTTGTGTTTGTTTGAGTGATGCACTTGTTGGTTTGTTACCTTTTTGCTGTTTTTTAATTTTGAAGAATCTTTTTGCTTCTTTTGCTGTTTTTTTCAAAACCTTTTTTTTGCCGGTTTTTTGTGCCGTTTTTTTGCTGCTTGTTTTCTAAGTTTTGCTGTTTTTTGTCGTTTTTTTTATTTTGCTTTGTTTTTGTTTCTGGCTTTTTTTTACGGCTTTTTTTGCCGTTTTTTTTGCCGTTTTTTTTTTTTTGAAAACTTTTGCATTGCTTTGGGGGCTGCGGGTTGCGTTGTCGCGGTGGGGGCTGCGCGAGGCACTTTTTTTTTGCTCAATTTTTGTGCGTTTTGCCCATTTCTTGAAAATTTGTGTGTCGTGGGTGCCCCTCCCTCCGTGGAGTTTTTGGCCGCCGTCACGCAAGAGAACAGCGCCGCCTTGCGTTGTGGCTGTTTGGTTGTCTTGGGGGCGGTGCCTGTTCTTTCAGCTGCTGTTGTTTTTCCTCCTCACTCTTTCTGTGACTTGAATGAAAAGGTGTGGCGTGACTGCGGGGCGCCGAAGTGATTTTCGCCTCCAGTGCGTGCTTTTGCGTTGCTCACGCAATCATCGAGGTGGTGTGCGGCCGTCCCATGGCTGCACTTGTGTATGGGCACTGCTGCCGCCGTGTTGCTGGCGGCTCACCGGCGGTTGTGCGGCGCTGGCGCATGGGCGGAATCCCCCGGATGCAGTGAGGACGGAAACCGATGGTCGGGCTGAGCAAGTGATGTGTGGTGTCCGTGGGATGTATATGCGGAGAGGGCCGGACAATGGCGGCTGGGTGCTCCTCCTGTCACATGTGGCTTGCGCGGCATT
>NW_915122.1:0-1497 GCF_000209065.1 Trypanosoma cruzi
CAGTTGACTGTGGATTTTTGCTGGTGAAAGGGGAAGTCGGTGGTGAAGAAAGTGGCGGTGGCAAAGGAATCCAGTGGAGCGATACCAAAAGTCCCCCGCAGACACATTTATGCGAGCAACACGAATTTTTAACAGGACTGATTGGCGGCGGTGGATCGGGTGTTAAGATGGAGGACGATACGCTTGTGTTCCCAGTGGAAGGTACAAAGAAGAAGGAGAATGAGGGCACTGAAGAGGATGGAAAAACCGTTTCACTGATCATATACACCTTGAGTACTGCGAGTTGGACGCTGTCGAAGGGGATGACTGACGGTGGCTGCAGTGTTCCCTCCGTCGTGGAGTGGAAGGACAAAAAACTCATCATGATGACTGCGTGTGGTGATGGCCGCCGCAGGGTGTACGAGTCCGATGACAAGGGGAATTCGTGGACGGAGGCCCTCGGGACACTCTCGCGCGTGTGGGGCAACAAAAAGGGAAATGAGAAGGGCGTTAGGAGCGGGTTCATAACAGCGACGATTGACGGTGTCGATAGTGATAAGGGAACTGTGATGCTCGTTACTCTGCCGGTGTATTCCAAGGAAAATGTGGAAAAGGGTGAACTCCATCTTTGGCTGACGGATAATATGCACATTGTTGGTATTTGGCAAGTATCCGGGAAGGACGATGACGCTGCTGCCAGCTCCCTGTTGTACAAAAGTGTTGAAGGTGAAACTAATGAGGAGAAGAAGGAGGAGTTGATTGCACTTTACGAGAAGAAGAAGGGCGATGGAGAATCATCAAACAGTCTTTGGTCTGTGCGTCTGACTGCGCAGCTGCAGCGGGTGAAGGATGTGCTGACGACCTGGAAGGAAGTGGACAAGCGTCTCTCCCAGCTGTGCCCGTCTAAAAGTGATGCGGAGCGTGCCTCAACTAGCGATGCCTGCAGCGCTGCCATGCCGACGGATGGGCTGGTTGGCTTTTTGTCCGGCAACTTCTCTGATGGCACATGGAGGGACGAGTACCTCGGGGTGAACGCTACAGTAAAGAAGGGAACGAAAGAAGGAGCGTCAGCAGAGAAAGCAGAGACTGCAGAGTCTTCCGATGGCGTGACGTTCCGGGGTGCGTGGGCGGAGTGGCCCGTTGGCAGTCAGGGGGAGAATCAGCTGTACCACTTTGCGAACCACAACTTTACTCTTGTGGCGACGGTGTCCACCGACAATGTGCCGAAGGAGGGAAATACCCCCATTTCTTTGATGGGCGTGAAGATGGATGATAATGGGAAGACTGTGCTCCTGGGACTGTCGTACAGCAACAAAGAAAAGAAATGGATGCTACTGTGTGGTGAGGAAATGTCTAATAAGCTCAGCAGCCCTTGGGAACCAGGGAAAACACACCAATTGGCCATTGTGCTGCAGAACGGCAACCAGAGCACCGCGTACGTCGATGGTGAGCGCGTGGGGGACGAAACGTGCTCACTGAAAAATACGGAATCGAAAGAGATCGCGCACTTCTACATGG
>NW_915123.1:0-1497 GCF_000209065.1 Trypanosoma cruzi
CACTGAAAGAAACACTCGGCACCTTCTTTTCGTCAGTCATGAATGGTTGTGGGGGTGAGGAGTCGTGCTGGGCTCGCCGTGGACCACGGAATGCATCCGTCGCAGCCATGGCGGCAGCAGGACGGGAGCACTAGGTGTCTTTATTTGTCTTCTCTGTCCTGTGCTAGAGAAAATTGAGTTGGACTGTTTTTGCTTTTTTCTCCTGCGACCTCTCTTCACTAAGTATGCGTGTCAATGCGTAGATGGGTGCTGGTATTTTTGAGTGCATGTGAGAAGGGATGCTAGCGAGAGGGCTGGCTGCCCAATTTAATATATTTCCTGGTAAACCGTGGGAAGTATTTCCGTGTGATCCTTTTCCTATCTTATGTTCCTTTGAAAGGCCCCGACGGAAGGAACCGATAACGGCAAGACGAATTTTATTTATTTGTTTTTATTTTTGCCATCCACCCTCTTTGATTCCGACCTTGCGGCGGGGTCTTGCGGCTGGAGGGCCCAAATTCTTCCAACTCGTAAGTAATAAATATCCCCAATCCGAACACACCGCACCGTGGCACGAGGGTGGCTATCCGAACATATAGATGTGGTTGGGACAAACATTGAGGATGTGGCGAGGCCGCTGCCTCTCCATCGCCCTCTTCTTTCCCGTCCTGTTTTATTTATACGTATCAGTTCAGGATCCGGCCCGCAGCCCAGGCGAACATTTTTCCATGCTTCGGCTTTATTTGGAGGCTGTGTCTTTTTGTTGTTGTTGTCTGTGCGTGCGCTGCGGTAATTTGTGGTGCTGCCCCTCCTCTCTTGTGGCTGCGGCGTCCCTTTGTTTCTCCCTCTGTTCCTCTTTCCTTCCGCTTCTCCTCCCGCAGACAAGGCCTGTGCTACCACTACCACCACCACCACTAGTACCACTGCTGCTGCCCGCACCTCAGGAACAGACACATTGTCTCCAAGCCATGCGCCAGCCACGCCACACCGCGCCGCCGCTGCCGTGGCTCATGATGGTGGTGTGTTGCGCCGGTGTTTGCGTTGCCGCCGATCGTGCAGTGAAGCACCGCTGTGGGTTTGACGCGATGATGAAGAAATACGGCCGGCTGCCAACCGCGGTGGTGCGTGAGGTGCCGCGCCGGGGACAGGGCGCCGTGCAGGCGTACACCGCCGCCAGCGAGGATGGGGACGATGGCTGGGCTCCGATCCGCATCAGGGTGTCCGCGGAGGACATGCACAATCCGTTGAGGCACTGCACTGCGGCGGGGGATCTGCGCATTGACCACGATGGCCGCGCAATAACATGTGAGGAGGACGACGTGTTGACGGAGGAGAGGAGGAGCATTATTTTGGGGCAAACTCTCCCCGCCGCAATTCAACTGCACGCGGAGCGTCTCTCCGTGAGGCCCGTGACGCGCCCCGTCCTCATTCTTCGAACCGGTCTGGGGATGTGCAATAACTTCACCATCCCACACAAGCACCACACGGTGGGTGTGGCTGGTGCCGACATGATTATCT
>NW_915124.1:0-1497 GCF_000209065.1 Trypanosoma cruzi
TACAACAAAACCACCAACTACAACCACGACGACCACAACACAGGCACCAACCACGACCTCGACCACCACTACGACAACCACGACAACGACGACTACAACACAGGCGCCAAGTGCTACGACTACAGAGGCGCCAGCTGTGTCGACCACCCGCGCACCGTCACGTCTTCGCGAAATCGACGGCAGCCTCAGCAGCTCTGCGTGGGTGTGTGCCCCGCTGGTGCTCGCCGCATCCGCGCTGGCGTACACCGCTGTGGGCTGAAGAGGTGTGTGCGGGCTGTGCGTGCCAGCACTCAACCGCGGGGATTTGTGCGTGTGTGTTGTGGTTCACTGTATAAAATAAGAGGAAATAATGATCTTGTTTTGCTTCACTTGCTTCCGCTGCCGTGCTGTGTGCTCCGCGTTGTGCCCCGCATCCGTCACGTTGAACGCATCGCGGACACACTCATATGCATGCGCACTGGAGCCCTGGGTTTGTTTTTCTTTTCTCTTTAATTATTGCTTTTTAATTATTGTTTTTATTGCTTTTTAAACTTGTGGTTTGCGGGGCGGTGTGCGAGCTCTGCAATCGTACTGATTCCATCTGTCTCGTGGTGTGTGCGCTGCTGTTGCTTTGCTGCCATTTGTTGCTTGCGGTGGCTGTGCGTGGTGTAGCGGTCGTGTCTATCTTTTTGCCTTTCACTCTGTTGACGTGGTGTTACTTTTGCTGAAGGCTGCACGCAAGAGACAGGAGTGGTGGCGATGATGACTGGCCGTGTGCTGCTGGTGTGTGCCCTCTGCGTGCTGTGGTGACGATAGCGGTACGTGTGAGTATTAGCTCTTGCGGTGGCGTGCTCAGCTGCGGAGGGAGTGCGCGATGGATGGCAGCAGAAGGACAGGAGGCAGGGCGAATGCGTCCGCCGTGGAGGAATGCGTGCGTAATTGGATGGCCGTCGTCGTTGGAGGCGCCAAGGGATTGCCGTTGCTGCTGACACCGCTGAGGATAAGGGGGTGTGCTGCAATCCAATGAACACCCAACGAGATGCGTCACCAGCCGCGTAGATCGCCTGCCGTTAGAACGAGGAGAAGACAAGGCGGCGCGCCACCAGCGGCACCGGCAGTATGTGGAGGATCAGCGGGATGGCGTTATTTGCCGCTCGAAATGAAAACGAATGTGTCGGAGTCACACGACGCATTGAGTGGTGTTGGACAGCGGGAGGAGTCAACTGTGAATGGTTCAGAAGGCAAGGCTCAGATGCTGATGGCTCCTGTCACTGTGGGGCGCCTGGAACTCGTGCCCCAAAGGGAGCGAGCATTGCCCTCTTCGGATGGCAGTCGCGCCACCGGCAGTCGGGAAAACGAATCCGCTCAGGATGAAAAGTTGAAAGTCGCTGAGTCATCGGGGGCGGTGGGACAGAGGGAGGAGCCCAGCCCCCAACACAGCCTGCCATTGGGGGGCGAAGAGGATCACAACCAACAAAGCCAGCCGCAGTACCGGGCGAACAAATAAGACAAACAGCA
>NW_915126.1:0-1498 GCF_000209065.1 Trypanosoma cruzi
CCGGACATCTGCTTTTGGTGGCAGTGTGTACACTTCATTTGAACTCGTGAGATAGTTTTGGAGACCCGCTGCTGTGGTGACGTGAGCGTTTTGTCGTCCAGTTGTGTTTGTGTTTCCCTACGTATCTACCGGCGGAATTGCAGCACGGGGTGTGGGCGTGTCAACCCCGTAGGCCTCAACGGGGAGCACACACACGGACGTACACAGTTTACTTTGTAGACACTGCCTGAGGACGTGATTGCCACGGGGCGGTGCTGGTGGCGCCACACCTACCCACGCCATGTCTGTTATAACTGTTTGTGTGGAGGCTGACAATGGGCACCGCATACTGTTGCTGCCACTCCCATAATCGATGTGTCTTTTATCCCATGCTGCTTTCGTTACTTTTGTAGAAGAACTTTTCACCACTTCCCAGCTCCCAATATCCACAATGCGCTCTTACGCATCTCTCGCCGCGCTTCTCAGAGCATTGAACAAGCACCACTGCCAGGTGCTGCTCTGGACTGCTGTTGTGTTGGTGATGCTGCTTAATTTTGTTTCATTGGCAATAGACACAAATGTGTGGCAGGTTGCCTCCATCCCTGTGCACTGCAGGGACTCTGCACCCTCTCCAACGCGGGAGCCAAGGGTTGCTCTTATTGTTGTTCAGACGGACTACTCTCCCGGCTGGTGCAGGATGCAGGTGAGCTCCATTCTTTCCCGCGCGTCTGTAACAACGATTGGCATGGGGGCAAATTACACACACACATCCCGCCCGTCGTTGCTGCTGGACTGCATAACTGACGAGGGCCTGCGCGATGAGGACGTGGTGGTGGTGTTCGATGGTGGCGACACGATGTTCACCGGACCCCTTGGGATAAAGCAGGCCGTGGAGGACTTTGTGGCAACAACAGCGCCCACTGCAGACGACCTCAACGCCACGGCGGTGCATCTAGGTGAGGCAACAGCCCCCTTGTTGTTTGAGAGTGACCCGATCTGTTATGCGCCACAGATGGAGCTTATTGTCCCATGGGGGCCTTCCGACAAATACGAAAAATGCGGTTGGTACTACGAACGTGTATGGGAGGCCGCCAAGTCCTCTGCGGATCAGCGCATGGTGCGTTTTCTGGCGTCGAGGTACCGATACCTCGCTGGTGGAGGAATGGTGGGGCGTGTGTGGGCGTTTCGAGAGGCATACAAAGCATATGCGAGCCTTCTGGCAACGAGTGATAAGTGGTGGTGTGACCAGAGCATCTGGTCAATGTTGCATGTGTGGAGCGTGACCCGAGACACGAATGTGACTGCCGATTTCCGCATACGATACGGACTTCTGAGTCTTGACTACAACAACTCCTTTTTTCTCACACCGCGTTACGGGGCCTTTGGGTCCCCGGCGTTGTACCACTTTCCTGGGGGTCTTAACGAGTGGGACAAAATGCCTACTCTGCTGAACCGCACAATGTGGGTGGACTGGCTGCGTTATTCTCCTGAAGTCGTGAATGAGACCAGGGATTTTGTG